>NW_026870414.1:0-106872 GCF_963576545.1 Limanda limanda
CGCGCTACCCCATTTAGTGGGGGTAGAGCCTACTTGCAAGTCTCTCCGACCTTCACAAAAAACGTTATTCAAGAATATCTCTTTCTCCTATGTGCTTTCATCCCTAACCCTAACCCTAACCCTTCCGAAAGTCGGAGAAGCTCAAGGATGGTACCGATCGATGCGCGCTACCCCATTTAGTGGGGGTAGAGCCTACTTGCAAGTCTCTCCGACCTTCACAAAAAAAGTTATTCAAGAATATCTCCTCAGATTTGGGGGAATTTCGTCGGTCGACCTCTTCCGAAGGTCGTACAAGCTCGGGGATGGTACCAATCGATCTGCAGGACCCAAATTAGTCCAGATGCAACCACTTTCCAAGTCTCTCCGACCTTCACAAAAAAAGTTATTCAAGAATATCTCTTTCTCCTATGTGCTTTCATCCCTAACCCTAACCCTAACCCTTCCGAAAGTCGGAGAAGCTCAAGGATGGTACCGATCGATGCGCGCTACCCCATTTAGTGGGGGTAGAGCCTACTTGCAAGTCTCTCCGACCTTCACAAAAAAAGTTATTCAAGAATATCTCTTTCTCCTATGTGCTTTCATCCCTAACCCTAACCCTAACCCTTCCGAAAGTCGGAAAAGCTCAAGGATGGTACCGATCGATGCGCGCAACCCCATTTAGTGGGGGTAGAGCCTACTTGCAAGTCTCTCCGACCTTCACAAAAAAAGTTATTCAAGAATATCTCCTCAGATTTGGGGGAATTTCGTCGGTCGACCTCTTTCGAAGGTCGTACAAGCTCGGGGATGGTACCAATCGATCCGCAGGACCCAAATTAGTCCAGATGCAACCACTTTCCAAGTCTCTCCGACCTTCACAAAAAAAGTTATTCAAGAATATCTCTTTCTCCTATGTGCTTTCATCCCTAACCCTAACCCTTCCGAAAGTCGGAGAAGCTCAAGGATGGTACCGATCGATGCGCGCTACCCCATTTAGTGGGGGTAGAGCCTACTTGCAAGTCTCTCCGACCTTCACAAAAAAAGTTATTCAAGAATATCTCTTTCTCCTATGTGCTTTCATCCCTAACCCTAACCCTAACCCTTCCGAAAGTCGGAGAAGCTCAAGGATGGTACCGATCGATGCGCGCTACCCCATTTAGTGGGGGTAGAGCCTACTTGCAAGTCTCTCCGACCTTCACAAAAAAAGTTATTCAAGAATATCTCTTTCTCCTATGTGCTTTCATCCCTAACCCTAACCCTAACCCTTCCGAAAGTCGGAGAAGCTCAAGGATGGTACCGATCGATGCGCGCTACCCCATTTAGTGGGGGTAGAGCCTACTTGCAAGTCTCTCCGACCTTCACAAAAAAAGTTATTCAAGAATATCTCTTTCTCCTATGTGCTTTCATCCCTAACCCTAACCCTAACCCTTCCGAAAGTCGGAAAAGCTCAAGGATGGTACCGATCGATGCGCGCAACCCCATTTAGTGGGGGTAGAGCCTACTTGCAAGTCTCTCCGACCTTCACAAAAAAAGTTATTCAAGAATATCTCCTCAGATTTGGGGGAATTTCGTCGGTCGACCTCTTTCGAAGGTCGTACAAGCTCGGGGATGGTACCAATCGATCCGCAGGACCCAAATTAGTCCAGATGCAACCACTTTCCAAGTCTCTCCGACCTTCACAAAAAAAAGTTATTCAAGAATATCTCTTTCTCCTATGTGCTTTCATCCCTAACCCTAACCCTTCCGAAAGTCGGAGAAGCTCAAGGATGGTACCGATCGATGCGCGCTACCCCATTTAGTGGGGGTAGAGCCTACTTGCAAGTCTCTCCGACCTTCACAAAAAAAGTTATTCAAGAATATCTCTTTCTCCTATGTGCTTTCATCCCTAACCCTAACCCTAACCCTTCCGAAAGTCGGAGAAGCTCAAGGATGGTACCGATCGATGCGCGCTACCCCATTTAGTGGGGGTAGAGCCTACTTGCAAGTCTCTCCGACCTTCACAAAAAAAGTTATTCAAGAATATCTCTTTCTCCTATGTGCTTTCATCCCTAACCCTAACCCTAACCCTTCCGAAAGTCGGAGAAGCTCAAGGATGGTACTGGTCGATGCGCGCAACCCCATTTAGTGGGGGTAGAGCCTACTTGCAAGTCTCTCCGACCTTCACAAAAAAAGTTATTCAAGAATATCTCCTCAGATTTGGGGGAATTTCGTCGGTCGACCTCTTCCAAAGGTCGTACAAGCTCGGGGATGGTACCAATCGATCCGCAGGACCCAAATTAGTCCAGATGCAACCACTTTCCAAGTCTCTCCGACCTTCACAAAAAAAGTTATTCAAGAATATCTCTTTCTCCTATGTGCTTTCATCCCTAACCCTAACCCTAACCCTTCCGAAAGTCGGAGAAGCTCAAGGATGGTACCGATCGATGCGCGCTACCCCATTTAGTGGGGGTAGAGCCTACTTGCAAGTCTCTCCGACCTTCACAAAAAAAGTTATTCAAGAATATCTCTTTCTCCTATGTGCTTTCATCCCTAACCCTAACCCTAACCCTTCCGAAAGTCGGAGAAGCTCAAGGATGGTACCGATCGATGCGCGCTACCCCATTTAGTGGGGGTAGAGCCTACTTGCAAGTCTCTCCGACCTTCACAAAAAAAGTTATTCAAGAATATCTCTTTCTCCTATGTGCTTTCATCCCTAACCCTAACCCTAACCCTTCCGAAAGTCGGAGAAGCTCAAGGATGGTACCGATCGATGCGCGCTACCCCATTTAGTGGGGGTAGAGCCTACTTGCAAGTCTCTCCGACCTTCACAAAAAACGTTATTCAAGAATATCTCTTTCTCCTATGTGCTTTCATCCCTAACCCTAACCCTAACCCTTCCAAAAGTCGGAGAAGCTCAAGGATGGTACCGATCGATGCGCGCTACCCCATTTAGTGGGGGTAGAGCCTACTTGCAAGTCTCTCCGACCTTCACAAAAAAAGTTATTCAAGAATATCTCCTCAGATTTGGGGGAATTTCGTCGGTCGACCTCTTCCGAAGGTCGTACAAGCTCGGGGATGGTACCAATCGATCCGCAGGACCCAAATTAGTCCAGATGCAACCACTTTCCAAGTCTCTCCGACCTTCACAAAAAAAGTTATTCAAGAATATCTCTTTCTCCTATGTGCTTTCATCCCTAACCCTAACCCTAACCCTTCCGAAAGTCGGAGAAGCTCAAGGATGGTACCGATCGATGCGCGCTACCCCATTTAGTGGGGGTAGAGCCTACTTGCAAGTCTCTCCGACCTTCACAAAAAAAGTTATTCAAGAATATCTCTTTCTCCTATGTGCTTTCATCCCTAACCCTAACCCTAACCCTTCCGAAAGTCGGAGAAGCTCAAGGATGGTACCGATCGATGTGCGCTACCCCATTTAGTGGGGGTAGAGCCTACTTGCAAGTCTCTCCGACCTTCACAAAAAAAGTTATTCAAGAATATCTCTTTCTCCTATGTGCTTTCATCCCTAACCCTAACCCTAACCCTTCCGAAAGTCGGAGAAGCTCAAGGATGGTACCGATCGATGCGCGCTACCCCATTTAGTGGGGGTAGAGCCTACTTGCAAGTCTCTCCGACCTTCACAAAAAAAGTTATTCAAGAATATCTCCTCAGATTTGGGGGAATTTCGTCGGTCGACCTCTTCCGAAGGTCGTACAAGCTCGGGGATGGTACCAATCGATCCGCAGGACCCAAATTAGTCCAGATGCAACCACTTTCCAAGTCTCTCCGACCTTCACAAAAAAAGTTATTCAAGAATATCTCTTTCTCCTATGTGCTTTCATCCCTAACCCTAACCCTAACCCTTCCGAAAGTCGGAGAAGCTCAAGGATAGTACTGATCGATGCGCGCAACCCCATTTAGTGGGGGTAGAGCCTACTTGCAAGTCTCTCCGACCTTCACAAAAAAAGTTATTCAAGAATATCTCTTTCTCCTATGTGCTTTCATCCCTAACCCTAACCCTAACCCTTCCGAAAGTCGGAGAAGCTCAAGGATGGTACCGATCGATGCGCGCTACCCCATTTAGTGGGGGTAGAGCCTACTTGCAAGTCTCTCCGACCTTCACAAAAAAAGTTATTCAAGAATATCTCTTTCTCCTATGTGCTTTCATCCCTAACCCTAACCCTTCCGAAAGTCGGAGAAGCTCAAGGATGGTACCGATCGATGCGCGCTACCCCATTTAGTGGGGGTAGAGCCTACTTGCAAGTCTCTCCGACCTTCACAAAAAAAGTTATTCAAGAATATCTCCTCAGATTTGGGGGAATTTCGTCGGTCGACCTCTTCCGAAGGTCGTACAAGCTCGGGGATGGTACCAATCGATCCGCAGGACCCAAATTAGTCCAGATGCAACCACTTTCCAAGTCTCTCCGACCTTCACAAAAAAAGTTATTCAAGAATATCTCTTTCTCCTATGTGCTTTCATCCCTAACCCTAACCCTAACCCTTCCGAAAGTCGGAGAAGCTCAAGGATGGTACCGATCGATGCGCGCTACCCCATTTAGTGGGGGTAGAGCCTACTTGCAAGTCTCTCCGACCTTCACAAAAAAAGTTATTCAAGAATATCTCTTTCTCCTATGTGCTTTCATCCCTAACCCTAACCCTAACCCTTCCGAAAGTCGGAGAAGCTCAAGGATGGTACTGGTCGATGCGCGCAACCCCATTTAGTGGGGGTAGAGCCTACTTGCAAGTCTCTCCGACCTTCACAAAAAAAGTTATTCAAGAATATCTCCTCAGATTTGGGGGAATTTCGTCGGTCGACCTCTTCCAAAGGTCGTACAAGCTCGGGGATGGTACCAATCGATCCGCAGGACCCAAATTAGTCCAGATGCAACCACTTTCCAAGTCTCTCCGACCTTCACAAAAAAAGTTATTCAAGAATATCTCTTTCTCCTATGTGCTTTCATCCCTAACCCTAACCCTAACCCTTCCGAAAGTCGGAGAAGCTCAAGGATGGTACCGATCGATGCGCGCTACCCCATTTAGTGGGGGTAGAGCCTACTTGCAAGTCTCTCCGACCTTCACAAAAAAAGTTATTCAAGAATATCTCTTTCTCCTATGTGCTTTCATCCCTAACCCTAACCCTAACCCTTCCGAAAGTCGGAGAAGCTCAAGGATGGTACCGATCGATGCGCGCTACCCCATTTAGTGGGGGTAGAGCCTACTTGCAAGTCTCTCCGACCTTCACAAAAAAAGTTATTCAAGAATATCTCTTTCTCCTATGTGCTTTCATCCCTAACCCTAACCCTAACCCTTCCGAAAGTCGGAGAAGCTCAAGGATGGTACCGATCGATGCGCGCTACCCCATTTAGTGGGGGTAGAGCCTACTTGCAAGTCTCTCCGACCTTCACAAAAAACGTTATTCAAGAATATCTCTTTCTCCTATGTGCTTTCATCCCTAACCCTAACCCTAACCCTTCCAAAAGTCGGAGAAGCTCAAGGATGGTACCGATCGATGCGCGCTACCCCATTTAGTGGGGGTAGAGCCTACTTGCAAGTCTCTCCGACCTTCACAAAAAAAGTTATTCAAGAATATCTCCTCAGATTTGGGGGAATTTCGTCGGTCGACCTCTTCCGAAGGTCGTACAAGCTCGGGGATGGTACCAATCGATCCGCAGGACCCAAATTAGTCCAGATGCAACCACTTTCCAAGTCTCTCCGACCTTCACAAAAAAAGTTATTCAAGAATATCTCTTTCTCCTATGTGCTTTCATCCCTAACCCTAACCCTAACCCTTCCGAAAGTCGGAGAAGCTCAAGGATGGTACCGATCGATGCGCGCTACCCCATTTAGTGGGGGTAGAGCCTACTTGCAAGTCTCTCCGACCTTCACAAAAAAAGTTATTCAAGAATATCTCTTTCTCCTATGTGCTTTCATCCCTAACCCTAACCCTAACCCTTCCGAAAGTCGGAGAAGCTCAAGGATGGTACCGATCGATGTGCGCTACCCCATTTAGTGGGGGTAGAGCCTACTTGCAAGTCTCTCCGACCTTCACAAAAAAAGTTATTCAAGAATATCTCCTCAGATTTGGGGGAATTTCGTCGGTCGACCTCTTCCGAAGGTCGTACAAGCTCGGGGATGGTACCAATCGATCCGCAGGACCCAAATTAGTCCAGATGCAACCACTTTCCAAGTCTCTCCGACCTTCACAAAAAAAGTTATTCAAGAATATCTCTTTCTCCTATGTGCTTTCATCCCTAACCCTAACCCTAACCCTTCCGAAAGTCGGAGAAGCTCAAGGATGGTACCGATCGATGCGCGCTACCCCATTTAGTGGGGGTAGAGCCTACTTGCAAGTCTCTCCGACCTTCACAAAAAAAGTTATTCAAGAATATCTCTTTCTCCTATGTGCTTTCATCCCTAACCCTAACCCTAACCCTTCCGAAAGTCGGAGAAGCTCAAGGATGGTACCGATCGATGCGCGCAACCCCATTTAGTGGGGGTAGAGCCTACTTGCAAGTCTCTCCGACCTTCACAAAAAAAGTTATTCAAGAATATCTCCTCAGATTTGGGGGAATTTCGTCGGTCGACCTCTTTCGAAGGTCGTACAAGCTCGGGGATGGTACCAATCGATCCGCAGGACCCAAATTAGTCCAGATGCAACCACTTTCCAAGTCTCTCCGACCTTCACAAAAAAAGTTATTCAAGAATATCTCTTTCTCCTATGTGCTTTCATCCCTAACCCTAACCCTTCCGAAAGTCGGAGAAGCTCAAGGATGGTACCGATCGATGCGCGCTACCCCATTTAGTGGGGGTAGAGCCTACTTGCAAGTCTCTCCGACCTTCACAAAAAAAGTTATTCAAGAATATCTCTTTCTCCTATGTGCTTTCATCCCTAACCCTAACCCTAACCCTTCCGAAAGTCGGAGAAGCTCAAGGATGGTACCGATCGATGCGCGCTACCCCATTTAGTGGGGGTAGAGCCTACTTGCAAGTCTCTCCGACCTTCACAAAAAAAGTTATTCAAGAATATCTCTTTCTCCTATGTGCTTTCATCCCTAACCCTAACCCTAACCCTTCCGAAAGTCGGAGAAGCTCAAGGATGGTACTGGTCGATGCGCGCAACCCCATTTAGTGGGGGTAGAGCCTACTTGCAAGTCTCTCCGACCTTCACAAAAAAAGTTATTCAAGAATATCTCCTCAGATTTGGGGGAATTTCGTCGGTCGACCTCTTCCAAAGGTCGTACAAGCTCGGGGATGGTACCAATCGATCCGCAGGACCCAAATTAGTCCAGATGCAACCACTTTCCAAGTCTCTCCGACCTTCACAAAAAAAGTTATTCAAGAATATCTCTTTCTCCTATGTGCTTTCATCCCTAACCCTAACCCTAACCCTTCCGAAAGTCGGAGAAGCTCAAGGATGGTACCGATCGATGCGCGCTACCCCATTTAGTGGGGGTAGAGCCTACTTGCAAGTCTCTCCGACCTTCACAAAAAAAGTTATTCAAGAATATCTCTTTCTCCTATGTGCTTTCATCCCTAACCCTAACCCTAACCCTTCCGAAAGTCGGAGAAGCTCAAGGATGGTACCGATCGATGCGCGCTACCCCATTTAGTGGGGGTAGAGCCTACTTGCAAGTCTCTCCGACCTTCACAAAAAAAGTTATTCAAGAATATCTCTTTCTCCTATGTGCTTTCATCCCTAACCCTAACCCTAACCCTTCCGAAAGTCGGAGAAGCTCAAGGATGGTACCGATCGATGCGCGCTACCCCATTTAGTGGGGGTAGAGCCTACTTGCAAGTCTCTCCGACCTTCACAAAAAACGTTATTCAAGAATATCTCTTTCTCCTATGTGCTTTCATCCCTAACCCTAACCCTAACCCTTCCGAAAGTCGGAGAAGCTCAAGGATGGTACCGATCGATGCGCGCTACCCCATTTAGTGGGGGTAGAGCCTACTTGCAAGTCTCTCCGACCTTCACAAAAAAAGTTATTCAAGAATATCTCCTCAGATTTGGGGGAATTTCGTCGGTCGACCTCTTCCGAAGGTCGTACAAGCTCGGGGATGGTACCAATCGATCTGCAGGACCCAAATTAGTCCAGATGCAACCACTTTCCAAGTCTCTCCGACCTTCACAAAAAAAGTTATTCAAGAATATCTCTTTCTCCTATGTGCTTTCATCCCTAACCCTAACCCTAACCCTTCCGAAAGTCGGAGAAGCTCAAGGATGGTACCGATCGATGCGCGCTACCCCATTTAGTGGGGGTAGAGCCTACTTGCAAGTCTCTCCGACCTTCACAAAAAAAGTTATTCAAGAATATCTCTTTCTCCTATGTGCTTTCATCCCTAACCCTAACCCTAACCCTTCCGAAAGTCGGAAAAGCTCAAGGATGGTACCGATCGATGCGCGCAACCCCATTTAGTGGGGGTAGAGCCTACTTGCAAGTCTCTCCGACCTTCACAAAAAAAGTTATTCAAGAATATCTCCTCAGATTTGGGGGAATTTCGTCGGTCGACCTCTTTCGAAGGTCGTACAAGCTCGGGGATGGTACCAATCGATCCGCAGGACCCAAATTAGTCCAGATGCAACCACTTTCCAAGTCTCTCCGACCTTCACAAAAAAAGTTATTCAAGAATATCTCTTTCTCCTATGTGCTTTCATCCCTAACCCTAACCCTTCCGAAAGTCGGAGAAGCTCAAGGATGGTACCGATCGATGCGCGCTACCCCATTTAGTGGGGGTAGAGCCTACTTGCAAGTCTCTCCGACCTTCACAAAAAAAGTTATTCAAGAATATCTCTTTCTCCTATGTGCTTTCATCCCTAACCCTAACCCTAACCCTTCCGAAAGTCGGAGAAGCTCAAGGATGGTACCGATCGATGCGCGCTACCCCATTTAGTGGGGGTAGAGCCTACTTGCAAGTCTCTCCGACCTTCACAAAAAAAGTTATTCAAGAATATCTCTTTCTCCTATGTGCTTTCATCCCTAACCCTAACCCTAACCCTTCCGAAAGTCGGAGAAGCTCAAGGATGGTACCGATCGATGCGCGCTACCCCATTTAGTGGGGGTAGAGCCTACTTGCAAGTCTCTCCGACCTTCACAAAAAAAGTTATTCAAGAATATCTCTTTCTCCTATGTGCTTTCATCCCTAACCCTAACCCTAACCCTTCCGAAAGTCGGAAAAGCTCAAGGATGGTACCGATCGATGCGCGCAACCCCATTTAGTGGGGGTAGAGCCTACTTGCAAGTCTCTCCGACCTTCACAAAAAAAGTTATTCAAGAATATCTCCTCAGATTTGGGGGAATTTCGTCGGTCGACCTCTTTCGAAGGTCGTACAAGCTCGGGGATGGTACCAATCGATCCGCAGGACCCAAATTAGTCCAGATGCAACCACTTTCCAAGTCTCTCCGACCTTCACAAAAAAAGTTATTCAAGAATATCTCTTTCTCCTATGTGCTTTCATCCCTAACCCTAACCCTTCCGAAAGTCGGAGAAGCTCAAGGATGGTACCGATCGATGCGCGCTACCCCATTTAGTGGGGGTAGAGCCTACTTGCAAGTCTCTCCGACCTTCACAAAAAAAGTTATTCAAGAATATCTCTTTCTCCTATGTGCTTTCATCCCTAACCCTAACCCTAACCCTTCCGAAAGTCGGAGAAGCTCAAGGATAGTACTGATCGATGCGCGCAACCCCATTTAGTGGGGGTAGAGCCTACTTGCAAGTCTCTCCGACCTTCACAAAAAAAGTTATTCAAGAATATCTCTTTCTCCTATGTGCTTTCATCCCTAACCCTAACCCTAACCCTTCCGAAAGTCGGAGAAGCTCAAGGATGGTACCGATCGATGCGCGCTACCCCATTTAGTGGGGGTAGAGCCTACTTGCAAGTCTCTCCGACCTTCACAAAAAAAGTTATTCAAGAATATCTCTTTCTCCTATGTGCTTTCATCCCTAACCCTAACCCTTCCGAAAGTCGGAGAAGCTCAAGGATGGTACCGATCGATGCGCGCTACCCCATTTAGTGGGGGTAGAGCCTACTTGCAAGTCTCTCCGACCTTCACAAAAAAAGTTATTCAAGAATATCTCCTCAGATTTGGGGGAATTTCGTCGGTCGACCTCTTCCGAAGGTCGTACAAGCTCGGGGATGGTACCAATCGATCCGCAGGACCCAAATTAGTCCAGATGCAACCACTTTCCAAGTCTCTCCGACCTTCACAAAAAAAGTTATTCAAGAATATCTCTTTCTCCTATGTGCTTTCATCCCTAACCCTAACCCTAACCCTTCCGAAAGTCGGAGAAGCTCAAGGATGGTACCGATCGATGCGCGCTACCCCATTTAGTGGGGGTAGAGCCTACTTGCAAGTCTCTCCGACCTTCACAAAAAAAGTTATTCAAGAATATCTCTTTCTCCTATGTGCTTTCATCCCTAACCCTAACCCTAACCCTTCCGAAAGTCGGAGAAGCTCAAGGATGGTACTGGTCGATGCGCGCAACCCCATTTAGTGGGGGTAGAGCCTACTTGCAAGTCTCTCCGACCTTCACAAAAAAAGTTATTCAAGAATATCTCCTCAGATTTGGGGGAATTTCGTCGGTCGACCTCTTCCAAAGGTCGTACAAGCTCGGGGATGGTACCAATCGATCCGCAGGACCCAAATTAGTCCAGATGCAACCACTTTCCAAGTCTCTCCGACCTTCACAAAAAAAGTTATTCAAGAATATCTCTTTCTCCTATGTGCTTTCATCCCTAACCCTAACCCTAACCCTTCCGAAAGTCGGAGAAGCTCAAGGATGGTACCGATCGATGCGCGCTACCCCATTTAGTGGGGGTAGAGCCTACTTGCAAGTCTCTCCGACCTTCACAAAAAAAGTTATTCAAGAATATCTCTTTCTCCTATGTGCTTTCATCCCTAACCCTAACCCTAACCCTTCCGAAAGTCGGAGAAGCTCAAGGATGGTACCGATCGATGCGCGCTACCCCATTTAGTGGGGGTAGAGCCTACTTGCAAGTCTCTCCGACCTTCACAAAAAAAGTTATTCAAGAATATCTCTTTCTCCTATGTGCTTTCATCCCTAACCCTAACCCTAACCCTTCCGAAAGTCGGAGAAGCTCAAGGATGGTACCGATCGATGCGCGCTACCCCATTTAGTGGGGGTAGAGCCTACTTGCAAGTCTCTCCGACCTTCACAAAAAACGTTATTCAAGAATATCTCTTTCTCCTATGTGCTTTCATCCCTAACCCTAACCCTAACCCTTCCAAAAGTCGGAGAAGCTCAAGGATGGTACCGATCGATGCGCGCTACCCCATTTAGTGGGGGTAGAGCCTACTTGCAAGTCTCTCCGACCTTCACAAAAAAAGTTATTCAAGAATATCTCCTCAGATTTGGGGGAATTTCGTCGGTCGACCTCTTCCGAAGGTCGTACAAGCTCGGGGATGGTACCAATCGATCCGCAGGACCCAAATTAGTCCAGATGCAACCACTTTCCAAGTCTCTCCGACCTTCACAAAAAAAGTTATTCAAGAATATCTCTTTCTCCTATGTGCTTTCATCCCTAACCCTAACCCTAACCCTTCCGAAAGTCGGAGAAGCTCAAGGATGGTACCGATCGATGCGCGCTACCCCATTTAGTGGGGGTAGAGCCTACTTGCAAGTCTCTCCGACCTTCACAAAAAAAGTTATTCAAGAATATCTCTTTCTCCTATGTGCTTTCATCCCTAACCCTAACCCTAACCCTTCCGAAAGTCGGAGAAGCTCAAGGATGGTACCGATCGATGTGCGCTACCCCATTTAGTGGGGGTAGAGCCTACTTGCAAGTCTCTCCGACCTTCACAAAAAAAGTTATTCAAGAATATCTCTTTCTCCTATGTGCTTTCATCCCTAACCCTAACCCTAACCCTTCCGAAAGTCGGAGAAGCTCAAGGATGGTACCGATCGATGCGCGCTACCCCATTTAGTGGGGGTAGAGCCTACTTGCAAGTCTCTCCGACCTTCACAAAAAAAGTTATTCAAGAATATCTCCTCAGATTTGGGGGAATTTCGTCGGTCGACCTCTTCCGAAGGTCGTACAAGCTCGGGGATGGTACCAATCGATCCGCAGGACCCAAATTAGTCCAGATGCAACCACTTTCCAAGTCTCTCCGACCTTCACAAAAAAAGTTATTCAAGAATATCTCTTTCTCCTATGTGCTTTCATCCCTAACCCTAACCCTAACCCTTCCGAAAGTCGGAGAAGCTCAAGGATAGTACTGATCGATGCGCGCAACCCCATTTAGTGGGGGTAGAGCCTACTTGCAAGTCTCTCCGACCTTCACAAAAAAAGTTATTCAAGAATATCTCTTTCTCCTATGTGCTTTCATCCCTAACCCTAACCCTAACCCTTCCGAAAGTCGGAGAAGCTCAAGGATGGTACCGATCGATGCGCGCTACCCCATTTAGTGGGGGTAGAGCCTACTTGCAAGTCTCTCCGACCTTCACAAAAAAAGTTATTCAAGAATATCTCTTTCTCCTATGTGCTTTCATCCCTAACCCTAACCCTTCCGAAAGTCGGAGAAGCTCAAGGATGGTACCGATCGATGCGCGCTACCCCATTTAGTGGGGGTAGAGCCTACTTGCAAGTCTCTCCGACCTTCACAAAAAAAGTTATTCAAGAATATCTCCTCAGATTTGGGGGAATTTCGTCGGTCGACCTCTTCCGAAGGTCGTACAAGCTCGGGGATGGTACCAATCGATCCGCAGGACCCAAATTAGTCCAGATGCAACCACTTTCCAAGTCTCTCCGACCTTCACAAAAAAAGTTATTCAAGAATATCTCTTTCTCCTATGTGCTTTCATCCCTAACCCTAACCCTAACCCTTCCGAAAGTCGGAGAAGCTCAAGGATGGTACCGATCGATGCGCGCTACCCCATTTAGTGGGGGTAGAGCCTACTTGCAAGTCTCTCCGACCTTCACAAAAAAAGTTATTCAAGAATATCTCTTTCTCCTATGTGCTTTCATCCCTAACCCTAACCCTAACCCTTCCGAAAGTCGGAGAAGCTCAAGGATGGTACCGATCGATGCGCGCTACCCCATTTAGTGGGGGTGGAGCCTACTTGCAAGTCTCTCCGACCTTCACAAAAAAAGTTATTCAAGAATATCTCTTTCTCCTATGTGCTTTCATCCCTAACCCTAACCCTAACCCTTCCGAAAGTCGGAGAAGCTCAAGGATGGTACCGATCGATGCGCGCTACCCCATTTAGTGGGGGTAGAGCCTACTTGCAAGTCTCTCCGACCTTCACAAAAAAAGTTATTCAAGAATATCTCTTTCTCCTATGTGCTTTCATCCCTAACCCTAACCCTAACCCTTCCGAAAGTCGGAGAAGCTCAAGGATGGTACCGATCGATGCGCGCAACCCCATTTAGTGGGGGTAGAGCCTACTTGCAAGTCTCTCCGACCTTCACAAAAAAAGTTATTCAAGAATATCTCTTTCTCCTATGTGCTTTCATCCCTAACCCTAACCCTAACCCTTCCGAAAGTCGGAGAAGCTCAAGGATGGTACCGATCGATGCGCGCTACCCCATTTAGTGGGGGTAGAGCCTACTTGCAAGTCTCTCCGACCTTCACAAAAAAAGTTATTCAAGAATATCTCTTTCTCCTATGTGCTTTCATCCCTAACCCTAACCCTAACCCTTCCGAAAGTCGGAGAAGCTCAAGGATGGTACCGATCGATGCGCGCAACCCCATTTAGTGGGGGTAGAGCCTACTTGCAAGTCTCTCCGACCTTCACAAAAAAAGTTATTCAAGAATATCTCCTCAGATTTGGGGGAATTTCGTCGGTCGACCTCTTCCGAAGGTCGTACAAGCTCGGGGATGGTACCAATCGATCCGCAGGACCCAAATTAGTCCAGATGCAACCACTTTCCAAGTCTCTCCGACCTTCACAAAAAAAGTTATTCAAGAATATCTCTTTCTCCTATGTGCTTTCATCCCTAACCCTAACCCTAACCCTTCCGAAAGTCGGAGAAGCTCAAGGATGGTACCGATCGATGCGCGCTACCCCATTTAGTGGGGGTAGAGCCTACTTGCAAGTCTCTCCGACCTTCACAAAAAAAGTTATTCAAGAATATCTCTTTCTCCTATGTGCTTTCATCCCTAACCCTAACCCTAACCCTTCCGAAAGTCGGAGAAGCTCAAGGATGGTACCGATCGATGTGCGCTACCCCATTTAGTGGGGGTAGAGCCTACTTGCAAGTCTCTCCGACCTTCACAAAAAAAGTTATTCAAGAATATCTCTTTCTCCTATGTGCTTTCATCCCTAACCCTAACCCTAACCCTTCCGAAAGTCGGAGAAGCTCAAGGATGGTACCGATCGATGCGCGCTACCCCATTTAGTGGGGGTAGAGCCTACTTGCAAGTCTCTCCGACCTTCACAAAAAAAGTTATTCAAGAATATCTCCTCAGATTTGGGGGAATTTCGTCGGTCGACCTCTTCCGAAGGTCGTACAAGCTCGGGGATGGTACCAATCGATCCGCAGGACCCAAATTAGTCCAGATGCAACCACTTTCCAAGTCTCTCCGACCTTCACAAAAAAAGTTATTCAAGAATATCTCTTTCTCCTATGTGCTTTCATCCCTAACCCTAACCCTAACCCTTCCGAAAGTCGGAGAAGCTCAAGGATAGTACTGATCGATGCGCGCAACCCCATTTAGTGGGGGTAGAGCCTACTTGCAAGTCTCTCCGACCTTCACAAAAAAAGTTATTCAAGAATATCTCTTTCTCCTATGTGCTTTCATCCCTAACCCTAACCCTAACCCTTCCGAAAGTCGGAGAAGCTCAAGGATGGTACCGATCGATGCGCGCTACCCCATTTAGTGGGGGTAGAGCCTACTTGCAAGTCTCTCCGACCTTCACAAAAAAAGTTATTCAAGAATATCTCTTTCTCCTATGTGCTTTCATCCCTAACCCTAACCCTTCCGAAAGTCGGAGAAGCTCAAGGATGGTACCGATCGATGCGCGCTACCCCATTTAGTGGGGGTAGAGCCTACTTGCAAGTCTCTCCGACCTTCACAAAAAAAGTTATTCAAGAATATCTCCTCAGATTTGGGGGAATTTCGTCGGTCGACCTCTTCCGAAGGTCGTACAAGCTCGGGGATGGTACCAATCGATCCGCAGGACCCAAATTAGTCCAGATGCAACCACTTTCCAAGTCTCTCCGACCTTCACAAAAAAAGTTATTCAAGAATATCTCTTTCTCCTATGTGCTTTCATCCCTAACCCTAACCCTAACCCTTCCGAAAGTCGGAGAAGCTCAAGGATGGTACCGATCGATGCGCGCTACCCCATTTAGTGGGGGTAGAGCCTACTTGCAAGTCTCTCCGACCTTCACAAAAAAAGTTATTCAAGAATATCTCTTTCTCCTATGTGCTTTCATCCCTAACCCTAACCCTAACCCTTCCGAAAGTCGGAGAAGCTCAAGGATGGTACCGATCGATGCGCGCTACCCCATTTAGTGGGGGTGGAGCCTACTTGCAAGTCTCTCCGACCTTCACAAAAAAAGTTATTCAAGAATATCTCTTTCTCCTATGTGCTTTCATCCCTAACCCTAACCCTAACCCTTCCGAAAGTCGGAGAAGCTCAAGGATGGTACCGATCGATGCGCGCTACCCCATTTAGTGGGGGTAGAGCCTACTTGCAAGTCTCTCCGACCTTCACAAAAAAAGTTATTCAAGAATATCTCTTTCTCCTATGTGCTTTCATCCCTAACCCTAACCCTAACCCTTCCGAAAGTCGGAGAAGCTCAAGGATGGTACCGATCGATGCGCGCAACCCCATTTAGTGGGGGTAGAGCCTACTTGCAAGTCTCTCCGACCTTCACAAAAAAAGTTATTCAAGAATATCTCTTTCTCCTATGTGCTTTCATCCCTAACCCTAACCCTAACCCTTCCGAAAGTCGGAGAAGCTCAAGGATGGTACCGATCGATGCGCGCTACCCCATTTAGTGGGGGTAGAGCCTACTTGCAAGTCTCTCCGACCTTCACAAAAAAAGTTATTCAAGAATATCTCTTTCTCCTATGTGCTTTCATCCCTAACCCTAACCCTAACCCTTCCGAAAGTCGGAGAAGCTCAAGGATGGTACCGATCGATGCGCGCAACCCCATTTAGTGGGGGTAGAGCCTACTTGCAAGTCTCTCCGACCTTCACAAAAAAAGTTATTCAAGAATATCTCCTCAGATTTGGGGGAATTTCGTCGGTCGACCTCTTCCGAAGGTCGTACAAGCTCGGGGATGGTACCAATCGATCCGCAGGACCCAAATTAGTCCAGATGCAACCACTTTCCAAGTCTCTCCGACCTTCACAAAAAAAGTTATTCAAGAATATCTCTTTCTCCTATGTGCTTTCATCCCTAACCCTAACCCTAACCCTTCCGAAAGTCGGAGAAGCTCAAGGATGGTACCGATCGATGCGCGCTACCCCATTTAGTGGGGGTAGAGCCTACTTGCAAGTCTCTCCGACCTTCACAAAAAAAGTTATTCAAGAATATCTCTTTCTCCTATGTGCTTTCATCCCTAACCCTAACCCTAACCCTTCCGAAAGTCGGAGAAGCTCAAGGACGGTACCGATCGATGCGCGCTACCCCATTTAGTGGGGGTAGAGCCTACTTGCAAGTCTCTCCGACCTTCACAAAAAAAGTTATTCAAGAATATCTCTTTCTCCTATGTGCTTTCATCCCTAACACTAACCCTAACCCTAACGAAAGTCGGAGAAGCTCAAGGATGGTACCGATCGATGCGCGCTACCCCATTTAGTGGGGGTAGAGCCTACTTGCAAGTCTCTCCGACCTTCACAAAAAAAGTTATTCAAGAATATCTCTTTCTCCTATGTGCTTTCATCCCTAACCCTAACCCTAACCCTTCCGAAAGTCGGAGAAGCTCAAGGATGGTACCGATCGATGCGCGCAACCCCATTTAGTGGGGGTAGAGCCTACTTGCAAGTCTCTCCGACCTTCACAAAAAAAGTTATTCAAGAATATCTCTTTCTCCTATGTGCTTTCATCCCTAACCCTAACCCTAACCCTTCCGAAAGTCGGAGAAGCTCAAGGATGGTACCGATCGATGCGCGCTACCCCATTTAGTGGGGGTAGAGCCTACTTGCAAGTCTCTCCGACCTTCACAAAAAAAGTTATTCAAGAATATCTCTTTCTCCTATGTGCTTTCATCCCTAACCCTAACCCTAACCCTTCCGAAAGTCGGAGAAGCTCAAAGATGGTACCGATCGATGCGCGCAACCCCATTTAGTGGGGGTAGAGCCTACTTGCAAGTCTCTCCGACCTTCACAAAAAAAGTTATTCAAGAATATCTCCTCAGATTTGGGGGAATTTCGTCGGTCGACCTCTTCCGAAGGTCGTACAAGCTCGGGGATGGTACCAATCGATCCGCAGGACCCAAATTAGTCCAGATGCAACCACTTTCCAAGTCTCTCCGACCTTCACAAAAAAAGTTATTCAAGAATATCTCTTTCTCCTATGTGCTTTCATCCCTAACCCTAACCCTAACCCTTCCGAAAGTCGGAGAAGCTCAAGGATGGTACCGATCGATGCTTGCTACCCCATTTAGTGGGGGTAGAGCCTACTTGCAAGTCTCTCCGACCTTCACAAAAAAAGTTATTCAAGAATATCTCTTTCTCCTATGTGCTTTCATCCCTAACCCTAACCCTAACCCTTCCGAAAGTCGGAGAAGCTCAAGGATGGTACCGATCGATGCGCGCAACCCCATTTAGTGGGGGTAGAGCCTACTTGCAAGTCTCTCCGACCTTCACAAAAAAAGTTATTCAAGAATATCTCCTCAGATTTGGGGGAATTTCGTCGGTCGACCTCTTCCGAAGGTCGTACAAGCTCGGGGATGGTACCAATCGATCAGCAGGACCCAAATTAGTCCAGATGCAACCACTTTTCAAGTCTCTCCGACCTTCACAAAAAAAGTTATTCAAGAATATCTCTTTCTCCTATGTGCTTTCATCCCTAACCCTAACCCTAACCCTTCCGAAAGTCGGAGAAGCTCAAGGATGGTACCGATCGATGCGCGCTACCCCATTTAGTGGGGGTAGAGCCTACTTGCAAGTCTCTCCGACCTTCACAAAAAAAGTTATTCAAGAATATCTCTTTCTCCTATGTGCTTTCATCCCTAACCCTAACCCTAACCCTTCCGAAAGTCGGAGAAGCTCAAGGATGGTACCGATCGATGCGCGCAACCCCATTTAGTGGGGGTAGAGCCTACTTGCAAGTCTCTCCGACCTTCACAAAAAAAGTTATTCAAGAATATCTCCTCAGATTTGGGGGAATTTCGTCGGTCGACCTCTTTCGAAGGTCGTACAAGCTCGGGGATGGTACCAATCGATCTGCAGGACCCAAATTAGTCCAGATGCAACCACTTTCCAAGTCTCTCCGACCTTCACAAAAAAAGTTATTCAAGAATATCTCTTTCTCCTATGTGCTTTCATCCCTAACCCTAACCCTAACCCTTCCGAAAGTCGGAGAAGCTCAAGGATGGTACCGATCGATGCGCGCTACCCCATTTAGTGGGGGTAGAGCCTACTTGCAAGTCTCTCCGACCTTCACAAAAAAAGTTATTCAAGAATATTTCTTTCTCCTATGTGCTTTCATCCCTAACCCTAACCCTAACCCTTCCGAAAGTCGGAGAAGCTCAAGGATGGTACCGATCGATGCGCGCTACCCCATTTAGTGGGGGTAGAGCCTACTTGCAAGTCTCTCCGACCTTCACAAAAAAAGTTATTCAAGAATATCTCTTTCTCCTATGTGCTTTCATCCCTAACCCTAACCCTAACCCTTCCGAAAGTCGGAGAAGCTCAAGGATGGTACTGGTCGATGCGCGCAACCCCATTTAGTGGGGGTAGAGCCTACTTGCAAGTCTCTCCGACCTTCACAAAAAAAGTTATTCAAGAATATCTCCTCAGATTTGGGGGAATTTCGTCGGTCGACCTCTTCCGAAGGTCGTACAAGCTCGGGGATGGTACCAATCGATCCGCAGGACCCAAATTAGTCCAGATGCAACCACTTTCCAAGTCTCTCCGACCTTCACAAAAAAAGTTATTCAAGAATATCTCTTTCTCCTATGTGCTTTCATCCCTAACCCTAACCCTAACCCTTCCGAAAGTCGGAGAAGCTCAAGGATGGTACCGATCGATGCGCGCTACCCCATTTAGTGGGGGTAGAGCCTACTTGCAAGTCTCTCCGACCTTCACAAAAAACATTATTCAAGAATATCTCTTTCTCCTATGTGCTTTCATCCCTAACCCTAACCCTAACCCTTCCGAAAGTCGGAGAAGCTCAAGGATGGTACCGATCGATGCGCGCTACCCCATTTAGTGGGGGTAGAGCCTACTTGCAAGTCTCTCCGACCTTCACAAAAAAAGTTATTCAAGAATATCTCCTCAGATTTGGGGGAATTTCGTCGGTCGACCTCTTCCGAAGGTCGTACAAGCTCGGGGATGGTACCAATCGATCCGCAGGACCCAAATTAGTCCAGATGCAACCACTTTCCAAGTCTCTCCGACCTTCACAAAAAAAGTTATTCAAGAATATCTCTTTCTCCTATGTGCTTTCATCCCTAACCCTAACCCTAACCCTTCCGAAAGTCGGAGAAGCTCAAGGATGGTACCGATCGATGCGCGCTACCCCATTTAGTGGGGGTAGAGCCTACTTGCAAGTCTCTCCGACCTTCACAAAAAAAGTTATTCAAGAATATCTCTTTCTCCTATGTGCTTTCATCCCTAACCCTAACCCTAACCCTTCCGAAAGTCGGAGAAGCTCAAGGATGGTACCGATCGATGCGCGCTACCCCAATTAGTGGGGGTAGAGCCTACTTGCAAGTCTCTCCGACCTTCACAAAAAAAGTTATTCAAGAATATCTCTTTCTCCTATGTGCTTTCATCCCTAACCCTAACCCTAACCCTTCCGAAAGTCGGAGAAGCTCAAGGATGGTACCGATCGATGCGCGCTACCCCATTTAGTGGGGGTAGAGCCTACTTGCAAGTCTCTCCGACCTTCACAAAAAACGTTATTCAAGAATATCTCTTTCTCCTATGTGCTTTCATCCCTAACCCTAACCCTAACCCTTCCGAAAGTCGGAGAAGCTCAAGGATGGTACCGATCGATGCGCGCTACCCCATTTAGTGGGGGTAGAGCCTACTTGCAAGTCTCTCCGACCTTCACAAAAAAAGTTATTCAAGAATATCTCCTCAGATTTGGGGGAATTTCGTCGGTCGACCTCTTCCGAAGGTCGTACAAGCTCGGGGATGGTACCAATCGATCCGCAGGACCCAAATTAGTCCAGATGCAACCACTTTCCAAGTCTCTCCGACCTTCACAAAAAAAGTTATTCAAGAATATCTCTTTCTCCTATGTGCTTTCATCCCTAACCCTAACCCTTCCGAAAGTCGGAGAAGCTCAAGGATGGTACCGATCGATGCGCGCTACCCCATTTAGTGGGGGTAGAGCCTACTTGCAAGTCTCTCCGACCTTCACAAAAAAAGTTATTCAAGAATATCTCTTTCTCCTATGTGCTTTCATCCCTAACCCTAACCCTAACCCTTCCGAAAGTCGGAGAAGCTCAAAGATGGTACCGATCGATGCGCGCTACCCCATTTAGTGGGGGTAGAGCCTACTTGCAAGTCTCTCCGACCTTCACAAAAAAAGTTATTCAAGAATATCTCTTTCTCCTATGTGCTTTCATCCCTAACCCTAACCCTAACCCTTCCGAAAGTCGGAGAAGCTCAAGGATGGTAACGATCGATGCGCGCTACCCCATTTAGTGGGGGTAGAGCCTACTTGCAAGTCTCTCCGACCTTCACAAAAAAAGTTATTCAAGAATATCTCTTTCTCCTATGTGCTTTCATCCCTAACCCTAACCCTAACCCTTCCGAAAGTCGGAGAAGCTCAAGGATGGTACCGATCGATGCGCGCTACCCCATTTAGTGGGGGTAGAGCCTACTTGCAAGTCTCTCCGACCTTCACAAAAAAAGTTATTCAAGAATATCTCCTCAGATTTGGGGGAATTTCGTCGGTCGACCTCTTCCGAAGTCGTACAAGCTCGGGGATGGTACCAATCGATCCGCAGGACCCAAATTAGTCCAGATGCAACCACTTTCCAAGTCTCTCCGACCTTCACAAAAAAAGTTATTCAAGAATATCTCTTTCTCCTATGTGCTTTCATCCCTAACCCTAACCCTTCCGAAAGTCGGAGAAGCTCAAGGATGGTACCGATCGATGCGCGCTACCCCATTTAGTGGGGGTAGAGCCTACTTGCAAGTCTCTCCGACCTTCACAAAAAAAGTTATTCAAGAATATCTCTTTCTCCTATGTGCTTTCATCCCTAACCCTAACCCTAACCCTTCCGAAAGTCGGAGAAGCTCAAAGATGGTACCGATCGATGCGCGCTACCCCATTTAGTGGGGGTAGAGCCTACTTGCAAGTCTCTCCGACCTTCACAAAAAAAGTTATTCAAGAATATCTCTTTCTCCTATGTGCTTTCATCCCTAACCCTAACCCTAACCCTTCCGAAAGTCGGAGAAGCTCAAGGATGGTAACGATCGATGCGCGCTACCCCATTTAGTGGGGGTAGAGCCTACTTGCAAGTCTCTCCGACCTTCACAAAAAAAGTTATTCAAGAATATCTCTTTCTCCTATGTGCTTTCATCCCTAACCCTAACCCTAACCCTTCCGAAAGTCGGAGAAGCTCAAGGATGGTACCGATCGATGCGCGCTACCCCATTTAGTGGGGGTAGAGCCTACTTGCAAGTCTCTCCGACCTTCACAAAAAAAGTTATTCAAGAATATCTCCTCAGATTTGGGGGAATTTCGTCGGTCGACCTCTTCCGAAGTCGTACAAGCTCGGGGATGGTACCAATCGATCCGCAGGACCCAAATTAGTCCAGATGCAACCACTTTCCAAGTCTCTCCGACCTTCACAAAAAAAGTTATTCAAGAATATCTCTTTCTCCTATGTGCTTTCATCCCTAACCCTAACCCTAACCCTTCCGAAAGTCGGAGAAGCTCAAGGATGGTACCGATCGATGCGCGCTACCCCATTTAGTGGGGGTAGAGCCTACTTGCAAGTCTCTCCGACCTTCACAAAAAAAGTTATTCAAGAATATCTCTTTCTCCTATGTGCTTTCATCCCTAACCCTAACCCTAACCCTTCCGAAAGTCGGAGAAGCTCAAGGATGGTACCGATCGATGCGCGCTACCCCATTTAGTGGGGGTAGAGCCTACTTGCAAGTCTCTCCGACCTTCACAAAAAAAGTTATTCAAGAATATCTCTTTCTCCTATGTGCTTTCATCCCTAACCCTAACCCTAACCCTTCCGAAAGTCGGAGAAGCTCAAGGATGGTACTGGTCGATGCGCGCAACCCCATTTAGTGGGGGTAGAGCCTACTTGCAAGTCTCTCCGACCTTCACAAAAAAAGTTATTCAAGAATATCTCCTCAGATTTGGGGGAATTTCGTCGGTCGACCTCTTCCGAAGGTCGTACAAGCTCGGGGATGGTACCAATCGATCCGCAGGACCCAAATTAGTCCAGATGCAACCACTTTCCAAGTCTCTCCGACCTTCACAAAAAAAGTTATTCAAGAATATCTCTTTCTCCTATGTGCTTTCATCCCTAACCCTAACCCTAACCCTTCCGAAAGTCGGAGAAGCTCAAGGATGGTACCGATCGATGCGCGCTACCCCATTTAGTGGGGGTAGAGCCTACTTGCAAGTCTCTCCGACCTTCACAAAAAACGTTATTCAAGAATATCTCTTTCTCCTATGTGCTTTCATCCCTAACCCTAACCCTAACCCTTCCGAAAGTCAAAGAAGCTCAAGGATGGTACCGATCGATGCGCGCTACCCCATTTAGTGGGGGTAGAGCCTACTTGCAAGTCTCTCCGACCTTCACAAAAAAAGTTATTCAAGAATATCTCCTCAGATTTGGGGGAATTTCGTCGGTCGACCTCTTCCGAAGGTCATACAAGCTCGGGGATGGTACCAATCGATCCGCAGGCCCCAAATTAGTCCAGATGCAACCACTTTCCAAGTCTCTCCGACCTTCACAAAAAAAGTTATTCAAGAATATCTCTTTCTCCTATGTGCTTTCATCCCTAACCCTAACCCTAACCCTTCCGAAAGTCGGAGAAGCTCAAGGATGGTACCGATCGATGCGCGCTACCCCATTTAGTGGGGGTAGAGCCTACTTGCAAGTCTCTCCGACCTTCACAAAAAAAGTTATTCAAGAATATCTCTTTCTCCTATGTGCTTTCATCCCTAACCCTAACCCTAACCCTTCCGAAAGTCGGAGAAGCTCAAGGATGGTACCGATCGATGCGCGCTACCCCAATTAGTGGGGGTAGAGCCTACTTGCAAGTCTCTCCGACCTTCACAAAAAAAGTTATTCAAGAATATCTCTTTCTCCTATGTGCTTTCATCCCTAACCCTAACCCTAACCCTTCCGAAAGTCGGAGAAGCTCAAGGATGGTACCGATCGATGCGCGCTACCCCATTTAGTGGGGGTAGAGCCTACTTGCAAGTCTCTCCGACCTTCACAAAAAACGTTATTCAAGAATATCTCTTTCTCCTATGTGCTTTCATCCCTAACCCTAACCCTAACCCTTCCGAAAGTCGGAAAAGCTCAAGGATGGTACCGATCGATGCGCGCTACCCCATTTAGTGGGGGTAGAGCCTACTTGCAAGTCTCTCCGACCTTCACAAAAAAAGTTATTCAAGAATATCTCCTCAGATTTGGGGGAATTTCGTCGGTCGACCTCTTCCGAAGGTCGTACAAGCTCGGGGATGGTACCAATCGATCCGCAGGACCCAAATTAGTCCAGATGCAACCACTTTCCAAGTCTCTCCGACCTTCACAAAAAAAGTTATTCAAGAATATCTCTTTCTCCTATGTGCTTTCATCCCTAACCCTAACCCTTCCGAAAGTCGGAGAAGCTCAAGGATGGTACCGATCGATGCGCGCTACCCCATTTAGTGGGGGTAGAGCCTACTTGCAAGTCTCTCCGACCTTCACAAAAAAAGTTATTCAAGAATATCTCTTTCTCCTATGTGCTTTCATCCCTAACCCTAACCCTAACCCTTCCGAAAGTCGGAGAAGCTCAAGGATGGTACCGATCGATGCGCGCTACCCCATTTAGTGGGGGTAGAGCCTACTTGCAAGTCTCTCCGACCTTCACAAAAAAAGTTATTCAAGAATATCTCTTTCTCCTATGTGCTTTCATCCCTAACCCTAACCCTTCCGAAAGTCGGAGAAGCTCAAGGATGGTAACGATCGATGTGCGCTACCCCATTTAGTGGGGGTAGAGCCTACTTGCAAGTCTCTCCGACCTTCACAAAAAAAGTTATTCAAGAATATCTCTTTCTCCTATGTGCTTTCATCCCTAACCCTAACCCTAACCCTTCCGAAAGTCGGAGAAGCTCAAGGATGGTACCGATCGATGCGCGCTACCCCATTTAGTGGGGGTAGAGCCTACTTGCAAGTCTCTCCGACCTTCACAAAAAAAGTTATTCAAGAATATCTCCTCAGATTTGGGGGAATTTCGTCGGTCGACCTCTTCCGAAGTCGTACAAGCTCGGGGATGGTACCAATCGATCCGCAGGACCCAAATTAGTCCAGATGCAACCACTTTCCAAGTCTCTCCGACCTTCACAAAAAAAGTTATTCAAGAATATCTCTTTCTCCTATGTGCTTTCATCCCTAACCCTAACCCTAACCCTTCCGAAAGTCGGAGAAGCTCAAGGATGGTACCGATCGATGCGCGCTACCCCATTTAGTGGGGGTAGAGCCTACTTGCAAGTCTCTCCGACCTTCACAAAAAACGTTATTCAAGAATATCTCTTTCTCCTATGTGCTTTCATCCCTAACCCTAACCCTTCCGAAAGTCGGAGAAGCTCAAGGATGGTACCGATCGATGCGCGCTACCCCATTTAGTGGGGGTAGAGCCTACTTGCAAGTCTCTCCGACCTTCACAAAAAAAGTTATTCAAGAATATCTCCTCAGATTTGGGGGAATTTCGTCGGTCGACCTCTTCCGAAGGTCGTACAAGCTCGGGGATAGTACCAATCGATCCGCAGGACCCAAATTAGTCCAGATGCAACCACTTTCCAAGTCTCTCCGACCTTCACAAAAAAAGTTATTCAAGAATATCTCTTTCTCCTATGTGCTTTCATCCCTAACCCTAACCCTAACCCTTCCGAAAGTCGGAGAAGCTCAAAGATGGTACCGATCGATGCGCGCTACCCCATTTAGTGGGGGTACAGCCTACTTGCAAGTCTCTCCGACCTTCACAAAAAAAGTTATTCAAGAATATCTCTTTCTCCTATGTGCTTTCATCCCTAACCCTAACCCTAACCCTTCCGAAAGTCGGAGAAGCTCAAGGATGGTACCGATCGATGCGTGCTACCCCATTTAGTGGGGGTAGAGCCTACTTGCAAGTCTCTCCGACCTTCACAAAAAAAGTTATTCAAGAATATCTCCTCAGATTTGGGGGAATTTCGTCGGTCGACCTCTTCCGAAGGTCGTACAAGCTCGGGGATGGTACCAATCGATCCGCAGGACCCAAATTAGTCCAGATGCAACCACTTTCCAAGTCTCTCCGACCTTCACAAAAAAAGTTATTCAAGAATATCTCTTTCTCCTATGTGCTTTCATCCCTAACCCTAACCCTAACCCTTCCGAAAGTCGGAGAAGCTCAAGGATGGTACCGATCGATGCGCGCAACCCCATTTAGTGGGGGTAGAGCCTACTTGCAAGTCTCTCCGACCTTCACAAAAAAAGTTATTCAAGAATATCTCTTTCTCCTATGTGCTTTCATCCCTAACCCTAACCCTAACCCTTCCGAAAGTCGGAGAAGCTCAAGGATGGTACCGATCGATGCGCGCTACCCCATTTAGTGGGGGTAGAGCCTACTTGCAAGTCTCTCCGACCTTCACAAAAAAAGTTAGTCAAGAATATCTCTTTCTCCTATGTGCTTTCATCCCTAACCCTAACCCTAACCCTTCCGAAAGTCGGAGAAGCTCAAGGATGGTACCGATCGATGCGCGCTACCCCATTTAGTGGGGGTAGAGCCTACTTGCAAGTCTCTCCGACCTTCACAAAAAAAGTTATTCAAGAATATCTCTTTCTCCTATGTGCTTTCATCCCTAACCCTAACCCTTCCGAAAGTCGGAGAAGCTCAAGGATGGTACTGGTCGATGCGCGCAACGCCATTTAGTGGGGGTAGAGCCTACTTGCAAGTCTCTCCGACCTTCACAAAAAAAGTTATTCAAGAATATCTCCTCAGATTTGGGGGAATTTCGTCGGTCGACCTCTTCCGAAGGTCGTACAAGCTCGGGGATAGTACCAATCGATCCGCAGGACCCAAATTAGTCCAGATGCAACCACTTTCCAAGTCTCTCCGACCTTCACAAAAAAAGTTATTCAAGAATATCTCTTTCTCCTATGTGCTTTCATCCCTAACCCTAACCCTAACCCTTCCGAAAGTCGGAGAAGCTCAAGGATGGTACCGATCGATGCGCGCTACCCCATTTAGTGGGGGTAGAGCCTACTTGCAAGTCTCTCGGACCTTCACAAAAAAAGTTATTCAAGAATATCTCTTTCTCCTATGTGCTTTCATCCCTAACCCTAACCCTAACCCTTCCGAAAGTCGGAGAAGCTCAAGGATGGTACCGATCGATGCGCGCTACCCCATTTAGTGGGGGTAGAGCCTACTTGCAAGTCTCTCCGACCTTCACAAAAAAAGTTATTCAAGAATATCTCCTCAGATTTGGGGGAATTTCGTCGGTCGACCTCTTCCGAAGGTCGTACAAGCTCGGGGATGGTACCAATCGATCCGCAGGACCCAAATTAGTCCAGATGCAACCACTTTCCAAGTCTCTCCGACCTTCACAAAAAAAGTTATTCAAGAATATCTCTTTCTCCTATGTGCTTTCATCCCTAACCCTAACCCTAACCCTTCCGAAAGTCGGAGAAGCTCAAGGATGGTACCGATCGATGTGCGCTACCCCATTTAGTGGGAGTAGAGCCTACTTGCAAGTCTCTCCGACCTTCACAAAAAAAGTTATTCAAGAATATCTCTTTCTCCTATGTGCTTTCATCCCTAACCCTAACCCTAACCCTTCCGAAAGTCGGAGAAGCTCAAGGATGGTACCGATCGATGCGCGCAACCCCATTTAGTGGGGGTAGAGCCTACTTGCAAGTCTCTCCGACCTTCACAAAAAAAGTTATTCAAGAATATCTCCTCAGATTTGGGGGAATTTCGTCGGTCGACCTCTTTCGAAGGTCGTACAAGCTCGGGGATGGTACCAATCGATCTGCAGGACCCAAATTAGTCCAGATGCAACCACTTTCCAAGTCTCTCCGACCTTAACAAAAAAAGTTATTCAAGAATATCTCTTTCTCCTATGTGCTTTCATCCCTAACCCTAACCCTAACCCTTCCGAAAGTCGGAGAAGCTCAAGGATGGTACCGATCGATGCGCGCTACCCCATTTAGTGGGGGTAGAGCCTACTTGCAAGTCTCTCCGACCTTCAAAAAAAAAGTTATTCAAGAATATCTCTTTCTCCTATGTGCTTTCATCCCTAACCCTAACCCTAACCCTTCCGAAAGTCGGAGAAGCTCAAGGATGGTACCGATCGATGCGCGCTACCCCATTTAGTGGGGGTAGAGCCTACTTGCAAGTCTCTCGGACCTTCACAAAAAAAGTTATTCAAGAATATCTCTTTCTCCTATGTGCTTTCATCCCTAACCCTAACCCTAACCCTTCCGAAAGTCGGAGAAGCTCAAGGATGGTACCGATCGATGCGCGCTACCCCATTTAGTGGGGGTAGAGCCTACTTGCAAGTCTCTCCGACCTTCACAAAAAAAGTTATTCAAGAATATCTCCTCAGATTTGGGGGAATTTCGTCGGTCGACCTCTTCCGAAGGTCGTACAAGCTCGGGGATGGTACCAATCGATCCGCAGGACCCAAATTAGTCCAGATGCAACCACTTTCCAAGTCTCTCCGACCTTCACAAAAAAAGTTATTCAAGAATATCTCTTTCTCCTATGTGCTTTCATCCCTAACCCTAACCCTAACCCTTCCGAAAGTCGGAGAAGCTCAAGGATGGTACCGATCGATGCGCGCTACCCCATTTAGTGGGGGTAGAGCCTACTTGCAAGTCTCTCCGACCTTCACAAAAAAAGTTATTCAAGAATATCTCCTCAGATTTGGGGGAATTTCGTCGGTCGACCTCTTCCGAAGGTCATACAAGCTCGGGGATGGTACCAATCGATCCGCAGGCCCCAAATTAGTCCAGATGCAACCACTTTCCAAGTCTCTCCGACCTTCACAAAAAAAGTTATTCAAGAATATCTCTTTCTCCTATGTGCTTTCATCCCTAACCCTAACCCTAACCCTTCCGAAAGTCGGAGAAGCTCAAGGATGGTACCGATCGATGCGCGCTACCCCATTTAGTGGGGGTAGAGCCTACTTGCAAGTCTCTCCGACCTTCACAAAAAAAGTTATTCAAGAATATCTCTTTCTCCTATGTGCTTTCATCCCTAACCCTAACCCTAACCCTTCCGAAAGTCGGAGAAGCTCAAGGATGGTACCGATCGATGCGCGCTACCCCAATTAGTGGGGGTAGAGCCTACTTGCAAGTCTCTCCGACCTTCACAAAAAAAGTTATTCAAGAATATCTCTTTCTCCTATGTGCTTTCATCCCTAACCCTAACCCTAACCCTTCCGAAAGTCGGAGAAGCTCAAGGATGGTACCGATCGATGCGCGCTACCCCATTTAGTGGGGGTAGAGCCTACTTGCAAGTCTCTCCGACCTTCACAAAAAACGTTATTCAAGAATATCTCTTTCTCCTATGTGCTTTCATCCCTAACCCTAACCCTAACCCTTCCGAAAGTCGGAAAAGCTCAAGGATGGTACCGATCGATGCGCGCTACCCCATTTAGTGGGGGTAGAGCCTACTTGCAAGTCTCTCCGACCTTCACAAAAAAAGTTATTCAAGAATATCTCCTCAGATTTGGGGGAATTTCGTCGGTCGACCTCTTCCGAAGGTCGTACAAGCTCGGGGATGGTACCAATCGATCCGCAGGACCCAAATTAGTCCAGATGCAACCACTTTCCAAGTCTCTCCGACCTTCACAAAAAAAGTTATTCAAGAATATCTCTTTCTCCTATGTGCTTTCATCCCTAACCCTAACCCTTCCGAAAGTCGGAGAAGCTCAAGGATGGTACCGATCGATGCGCGCTACCCCATTTAGTGGGGGTAGAGCCTACTTGCAAGTCTCTCCGACCTTCACAAAAAAAGTTATTCAAGAATATCTCTTTCTCCTATGTGCTTTCATCCCTAACCCTAACCCTAACCCTTCCGAAAGTCGGAGAAGCTCAAGGATGGTACCGATCGATGCGCGCTACCCCATTTAGTGGGGGTAGAGCCTACTTGCAAGTCTCTCCGACCTTCACAAAAAAAGTTATTCAAGAATATCTCTTTCTCCTATGTGCTTTCATCCCTAACCCTAACCCTTCCGAAAGTCGGAGAAGCTCAAGGATGGTAACGATCGATGTGCGCTACCCCATTTAGTGGGGGTAGAGCCTACTTGCAAGTCTCTCCGACCTTCACAAAAAAAGTTATTCAAGAATATCTCTTTCTCCTATGTGCTTTCATCCCTAACCCTAACCCTAACCCTTCCGAAAGTCGGAGAAGCTCAAGGATGGTACCGATCGATGCGCGCTACCCCATTTAGTGGGGGTAGAGCCTACTTGCAAGTCTCTCCGACCTTCACAAAAAAAGTTATTCAAGAATATCTCCTCAGATTTGGGGGAATTTCGTCGGTCGACCTCTTCCGAAGTCGTACAAGCTCGGGGATGGTACCAATCGATCCGCAGGACCCAAATTAGTCCAGATGCAACCACTTTCCAAGTCTCTCCGACCTTCACAAAAAAAGTTATTCAAGAATATCTCTTTCTCCTATGTGCTTTCATCCCTAACCCTAACCCTAACCCTTCCGAAAGTCGGAGAAGCTCAAGGATGGTACCGATCGATGCGCGCTACCCCATTTAGTGGGGGTAGAGCCTACTTGCAAGTCTCTCCGACCTTCACAAAAAACGTTATTCAAGAATATCTCTTTCTCCTATGTGCTTTCATCCCTAACCCTAACCCTTCCGAAAGTCGGAGAAGCTCAAGGATGGTACCGATCGATGCGCGCTACCCCATTTAGTGGGGGTAGAGCCTACTTGCAAGTCTCTCCGACCTTCACAAAAAAAGTTATTCAAGAATATCTCCTCAGATTTGGGGGAATTTCGTCGGTCGACCTCTTCCGAAGGTCGTACAAGCTCGGGGATAGTACCAATCGATCCGCAGGACCCAAATTAGTCCAGATGCAACCACTTTCCAAGTCTCTCCGACCTTCACAAAAAAAGTTATTCAAGAATATCTCTTTCTCCTATGTGCTTTCATCCCTAACCCTAACCCTAACCCTTCCGAAAGTCGGAGAAGCTCAAAGATGGTACCGATCGATGCGCGCTACCCCATTTAGTGGGGGTACAGCCTACTTGCAAGTCTCTCCGACCTTCACAAAAAAAGTTATTCAAGAATATCTCTTTCTCCTATGTGCTTTCATCCCTAACCCTAACCCTAACCCTTCCGAAAGTCGGAGAAGCTCAAGGATGGTACCGATCGATGCGTGCTACCCCATTTAGTGGGGGTAGAGCCTACTTGCAAGTCTCTCCGACCTTCACAAAAAAAGTTATTCAAGAATATCTCCTCAGATTTGGGGGAATTTCGTCGGTCGACCTCTTCCGAAGGTCGTACAAGCTCGGGGATGGTACCAATCGATCCGCAGGACCCAAATTAGTCCAGATGCAACCACTTTCCAAGTCTCTCCGACCTTCACAAAAAAAGTTATTCAAGAATATCTCTTTCTCCTATGTGCTTTCATCCCTAACCCTAACCCTAACCCTTCCGAAAGTCGGAGAAGCTCAAGGATGGTACCGATCGATGCGCGCAACCCCATTTAGTGGGGGTAGAGCCTACTTGCAAGTCTCTCCGACCTTCACAAAAAAAGTTATTCAAGAATATCTCTTTCTCCTATGTGCTTTCATCCCTAACCCTAACCCTAACCCTTCCGAAAGTCGGAGAAGCTCAAGGATGGTACCGATCGATGCGCGCTACCCCATTTAGTGGGGGTAGAGCCTACTTGCAAGTCTCTCCGACCTTCACAAAAAAAGTTAGTCAAGAATATCTCTTTCTCCTATGTGCTTTCATCCCTAACCCTAACCCTAACCCTTCCGAAAGTCGGAGAAGCTCAAGGATGGTACCGATCGATGCGCGCTACCCCATTTAGTGGGGGTAGAGCCTACTTGCAAGTCTCTCCGACCTTCACAAAAAAAGTTATTCAAGAATATCTCTTTCTCCTATGTGCTTTCATCCCTAACCCTAACCCTTCCGAAAGTCGGAGAAGCTCAAGGATGGTACTGGTCGATGCGCGCAACGCCATTTAGTGGGGGTAGAGCCTACTTGCAAGTCTCTCCGACCTTCACAAAAAAAGTTATTCAAGAATATCTCCTCAGATTTGGGGGAATTTCGTCGGTCGACCTCTTCCGAAGGTCGTACAAGCTCGGGGATAGTACCAATCGATCCGCAGGACCCAAATTAGTCCAGATGCAACCACTTTCCAAGTCTCTCCGACCTTCACAAAAAAAGTTATTCAAGAATATCTCTTTCTCCTATGTGCTTTCATCCCTAACCCTAACCCTAACCCTTCCGAAAGTCGGAGAAGCTCAAGGATGGTACCGATCGATGCGCGCTACCCCATTTAGTGGGGGTAGAGCCTACTTGCAAGTCTCTCGGACCTTCACAAAAAAAGTTATTCAAGAATATCTCTTTCTCCTATGTGCTTTCATCCCTAACCCTAACCCTAACCCTTCCGAAAGTCGGAGAAGCTCAAGGATGGTACCGATCGATGCGCGCTACCCCATTTAGTGGGGGTAGAGCCTACTTGCAAGTCTCTCCGACCTTCACAAAAAAAGTTATTCAAGAATATCTCCTCAGATTTGGGGGAATTTCGTCGGTCGACCTCTTCCGAAGGTCGTACAAGCTCGGGGATGGTACCAATCGATCCGCAGGACCCAAATTAGTCCAGATGCAACCACTTTCCAAGTCTCTCCGACCTTCACAAAAAAAGTTATTCAAGAATATCTCTTTCTCCTATGTGCTTTCATCCCTAACCCTAACCCTAACCCTTCCGAAAGTCGGAGAAGCTCAAGGATGGTACCGATCGATGTGCGCTACCCCATTTAGTGGGAGTAGAGCCTACTTGCAAGTCTCTCCGACCTTCACAAAAAAAGTTATTCAAGAATATCTCTTTCTCCTATGTGCTTTCATCCCTAACCCTAACCCTAACCCTTCCGAAAGTCGGAGAAGCTCAAGGATGGTACCGATCGATGCGCGCAACCCCATTTAGTGGGGGTAGAGCCTACTTGCAAGTCTCTCCGACCTTCACAAAAAAAGTTATTCAAGAATATCTCCTCAGATTTGGGGGAATTTCGTCGGTCGACCTCTTTCGAAGGTCGTACAAGCTCGGGGATGGTACCAATCGATCTGCAGGACCCAAATTAGTCCAGATGCAACCACTTTCCAAGTCTCTCCGACCTTAACAAAAAAAGTTATTCAAGAATATCTCTTTCTCCTATGTGCTTTCATCCCTAACCCTAACCCTAACCCTTCCGAAAGTCGGAGAAGCTCAAGGATGGTACCGATCGATGCGCGCTACCCCATTTAGTGGGGGTAGAGCCTACTTGCAAGTCTCTCCGACCTTCAAAAAAAAAGTTATTCAAGAATATCTCTTTCTCCTATGTGCTTTCATCCCTAACCCTAACCCTAACCCTTCCGAAAGTCGGAGAAGCTCAAGGATGGTACCGATCGATGCGCGCTACCCCATTTAGTGGGGGTAGAGCCTACTTGCAAGTCTCTCGGACCTTCACAAAAAAAGTTATTCAAGAATATCTCTTTCTCCTATGTGCTTTCATCCCTAACCCTAACCCTAACCCTTCCGAAAGTCGGAGAAGCTCAAGGATGGTACCGATCGATGCGCGCTACCCCATTTAGTGGGGGTAGAGCCTACTTGCAAGTCTCTCCGACCTTCACAAAAAAAGTTATTCAAGAATATCTCCTCAGATTTGGGGGAATTTCGTCGGTCGACCTCTTCCGAAGGTCGTACAAGCTCGGGGATGGTACCAATCGATCCGCAGGACCCAAATTAGTCCAGATGCAACCACTTTCCAAGTCTCTCCGACCTTCACAAAAAAAGTTATTCAAGAATATCTCTTTCTCCTATGTGCTTTCATCCCTAACCCTAACCCTAACCCTTCCGAAAGTCGGAGAAGCTCAAGGATGGTACCGATCGATGCGCGCTACCCCATTTAGTGGGGGTAGAGCCTACTTGCAAGTCTCTCCGACCTTCACAAAAAACGTTATTCAAGAATATCTCTTTCTCCTATGTGCTTTCATCCCTAACCCTAACCCTAACCCTTCCGAAAGTCGGAGAAGCTCAAGGATGGTACCGATTGATGCGCGCTACCCCATTTAGTGGGGGTAGAGCCTACTTGCAAGTCTCTCCGACCTTCACAAAAAAAGTTATTCAAGAATATCTCCTCAGATTTGGGGGAATTTCGTCGGTCGACCTCTTCCGAAGGTCGTACAAGCTCGGGGATGGTACCAATCGATCCGCAGGACCCAAATTAGTCCAGATGCAACCACTTTCCAAGTCTCTCCGACCTTCACAAAAAAAGTTATTCAAGAATATCTCTTTCTCCTATGTGCTTTCATCCCTAACCCTAACCCTAACCCTTCCGAAAGTCGGAGAAGCTCAAGGATGGTACCGATCGATGCGCGCTACCCCATTTAGTGGGGGTAGAGCCTACTTGCAAGTCTCTCCGACCTTCACAAAAAAAGTTATTCAAGAATATCTCTTTCTCCTATGTGCTTTCATCCCTAACCCTAACCCTAACCCTTCCGAAAGTCGGAGAAGCTCAAGGATGGTACCGATCGATGCGCGCTACCCCATTTAGTGGGGGTAGAGCCTACTTGCAAGTCTCTCCGACCTTCACAAAAAAAGTTATTCAAGAATATCTCTTTCTCCTATGTGCTTTCATCCCTAACCCTAACCCTAACCCTTCCGAAAGTCGGAGAAGCTCAAGGATGGTACCGATCGATGCGCGCTACCCCATTTAGTGGGGGTAGAGCCTACTTGCAAGTCTCTCCGACCTTCACAAAAAACGTTATTCAAGAATATCTCTTTCTCCTATGTGCTTTCATCCCTAACCCTAACCCTAACCCTTCCGAAAGTCGGAGAAGCTCAAGGATGGTACCGATCGATGCGCGCTACCCCATTTAGTGGGGGTAGAGCCTACTTGCAAGTCTCTCCGACCTTCACAAAAAAAGTTATTCAAGAATATCTCCTCAGATTTGGGGGAATTTCGTCGGTCGACCTCTTCCGAAGGTCGTACAAGCTCGGGGATGGTACCAATCGATCTGCAGGACCCAAATTAGTCCAGATGCAACCACTTTCCAAGTCTCTCCGACCTTCACAAAAAAAGTTATTCAAGAATATCTCTTTCTCCTATGTGCTTTCATCCCTAACCCTAACCCTTCCGAAAGTCGGAGAAGCTCAAGGATGGTACCGATCGATGCGCGCTACCCCATTTAGTGGGGGTAGAGCCTACTTGCAAGTCTCTCCGACCTTCACAAAAAAAGTTATTCAAGAATATCTCTTTCTCCTATGTGCTTTCATCCCTAACCCTAACCCTAACCCTTCCGAAAGTCGGAGAAGCTCAAGGATGGTACCGATCGATGCGCGCTACCCCATTTAGTGGGGGTAGAGCCTACTTGCAAGTCTCTCCGACCTTCACAAAAAACGTTATTCAAGAATATCTCTTTCTCCTATGTGCTTTCATCCCTAACCCTAACCCTAACCCTTCCGAAAGTCGGAGAAGCTCAAGGATGGTACCGATCGATGCGCGCTACCCCATTTAGTGGGGGTAGAGCCTACTTGCAAGTCTCTCCGACCTTCACAAAAAAAGTTATTCAAGAATATCTCCTCAGATTTGGGGGAATTTCGTCGGTCGACCTCTTCCGAAGGTCGTACAAGCTCGGGGATGGTACCAATCGATCTGCAGGACCCAAATTAGTCCAGATGCAACCACTTTCCAAGTCTCTCCGACCTTCACAAAAAAAGTTATTCAAGAATATCTCTTTCTCCTATGTGCTTTCATCCCTAACCCTAACCCTTCCGAAAGTCGGAGAAGCTCAAGGATGGTACCGATCGATGCGCGCTACCCCATTTAGTGGGGGTAGAGCCTACTTGCAAGTCTCTCCGACCTTCACAAAAAAAGTTATTCAAGAATATCTCTTTCTCCTATGTGCTTTCATCCCTAACCCTAACCCTAACCCTTCCGAAAGTCGGAGAAGCTCAAGGATGGTACCGATCGATGCGCGCTACCCCATTTAGTGGGGGTAGAGCCTACTTGCAAGTCTCTCCGACCTTCACAAAAAAAGTTATTCAAGAATATCTCTTTCTCCTATGTGCTTTCATCCCTAACCCTAACCCTAACCCTTCCGAAAGTCGGAGAAGCTCAAGGATGGTAACGATCGATGCGCGCTACCCCATTTAGTGGGGGTAGAGCCTACTTGCAAGTCTCTCCGACCTTCACAAAAAAAGTTATTCAAGAATATCTCTTTCTCCTATGTGCTTTCATCCCTAACCCTAACCCTAACCCTTCCGAAAGTCGGAGAAGCTCAAGGATGGTACCGATCGATGCGCGCTACCCCATTTAGTGGGGGTAGAGCCTACTTGCAAGTCTCTCCGACCTTCACAAAAAAAGTTATTCAAGAATATCTCCTCAGATTTGGGGGAATTTCGTCGGTCGACCTCTTCCGAAGTCGTACAAGCTCGGGGATGGTACCAATCGATCCGCAGGACCCAAATTAGTCCAGATGCAACCACTTTCCAAGTCTCTCCGACCTTCACAAAAAAAGTTATTCAAGAATATCTCTTTCTCCTATGTGCTTTCATCCCTAACCCTAACCCTAACCCTTCCGAAAGTCGGAGAAGCTCAAGGATGGTACCGATCGATGCGCGCTACCCCATTTAGTGGGGGTAGAGCCTACTTGCAAGTCTCTCCGACCTTCACAAAAAACGTTATTCAAGAATATCTCTTTCTCCTATGTGCTTTCATCCCTAACCCTAACCCTAACCCTTCCGAAAGTCGGAGAAGCTCAAGGATGGTACTGATCGATGCGCGCTACCCCATTTAGTGGGGGTAGAGCCTACTTGCAAGTCTCTCCGACCTTCACAAAAAAAGTTATTCAAGAATATCTCCTCAGATTTGGGGGAATTTCGTCGGTCGACCTCTTCCGAAGGTCGTACAAGCTCGGGGATGGTACCAATCGATCCGCAGGACCCAAATTAGTCCAGATGCAACCACTTTCCAAGTCTCTCCGACCTTCACAAAAAAAGTTATTCAAGAATATCTCTTTCTCCTATGTGCTTTCATCCCTAACCCTAACCCTAACCCTTCCGAAAGTCGGAGAAGCTCAAAGATGGTACCGATCGATGCGCGCTACCCCATTTAGTGGGGGTAGAGCCTACTTGCAAGTCTCTCCGACCTTCACAAAAAAAGTTATTCAAGAATATCTCTTTCTCCTATGTGCTTTCATCCCTAACCCTAACCCTAACCCTTCCGACAGTCGGAGAAGCTCAAGGATGGTACCGATCGATGCGCGCTACCCCATTTAGTGGGGGTAGAGCCTACTTGCAAGTCTCTCCGACCTTCACAAAAAAAGTTATTCAAGAATATCTCCTCAGATTTGGGGGAATTTCGTCGGTCGACCTCTTCCGAAGGTCGTACAAGCTCGGGGATGGTACCAATCGATCCGCAGGACCCAAATTAGTCCAGATGCAACCACTTTCCAAGTCTCTCCGACCTTCACAAAAAAAGTTATTCAAGAATATCTCTTTCTCCTATGTGCTTTCATCCCTAACCCTAACCCTAACCCTTCCGAAAGTCGGAGAAGCTCAAGGATGGTACCGATCGATGCGCGCAACCCCATTTAGTGGGGGTAGAGCCTACTTGCAAGTCTCTCCGACCTTCACAAAAAAAGTTATTCAAGAATATCTCTTTCTCCTATGTGCTTTCATCCCTAACCCTAACCCTAACCCTTCCGAAAGTCGGAGAAGCTCAAGGATGGTACCAATCGATGCGCGCTACCCCATTTAGTGGGGGTAGAGCCTACTTGCAAGTCTCTCCGACCTTCACAAAAAAAGTTAGTCAAGAATATCTCTTTCTCCTATGTGCTTTCATCCCTAACCCTAACCCTAACCCTTCCGAAAGTCGGAGAAGCTCAAGGATGGTACCGATCGATGCGCGCTACCCCATTTAGTGGGGGTAGAGCCTACTTGCAAGTCTCTCCGACCTTCACAAAAAAAGTTATTCAAGAATATCTCTTTCTCCTATGTGCTTTCATCCCTAACCCTAACCCTAACCCTTCCGAAAGTCGGAGAAGCTCAAGGATGGTACTGGTCGATGCGCGCAACCCCATTTAGTGGGGGTAGAGCCTACTTGCAAGTCTCTCCGACCTTCACAAAAAAAGTTATTCAAGAATATCTCCTCAGATTTGGGGGAATTTCGTCGGTCGACCTCTTCCGAAGGTCGTACAAGCTCGGGGATGGTACCAATCGATCCGCAGGACCCAAATTAGTCCAGATGCAACCACTTTCCAAGTCTCTCCGACCTTCACAAAAAAAGTTATTCAAGAATATCTCTTTCTCCTATGTGCTTTCATCCCTAACCCTAACCCTAACCCTTCCGAAAGTCGGAGAAGCTCAAGGATGGTACCGATCGATGCGCGCTACCCCATTTAGTGGGGGTAGAGCCTACTTGCAAGTCTCTCGGACCTTCACAAAAAAAGTTATTCAAGAATATCTCTTTCTCCTATGTGCTTTCATCCCTAACCCTAACCCTAACCCTTCCGAAAGTCGGAGAAGCTCAAGGATGGTACCGATCGATGCGCGCTACCCCATTTAGTGGGGGTAGAGCCTACTTGCAAGTCTCTCCGACCTTCACAAAAAAAGTTAGTCAAGAATATCTCTTTCTCCTATGTGCTTTCATCCCTAACCCTAACCCTAACCCTTCCGAAAGTCGGAGAAGCTCAAGGATGGTACCGATCGATGCGCGCTACCCCATTTAGTGGGGGTAGAGCCTACTTGCAAGTCTCTCCGACCTTCACAAAAAAAGTTATTCAAGAATATCTCTTTCTCCTATGTGCTTTCATCCCTAACCCTAACCCTTCCGAAAGTCGGAGAAGCTCAAGGATGGTACTGGTCGATGCGCGCAACGCCATTTAGTGGGGGTAGAGCCTACTTGCAAGTCTCTCCGACCTTCACAAAAAAAGTTATTCAAGAATATCTCCTCAGATTTGGGGGAATTTCGTCGGTCGACCTCTTCCGAAGGTCGTACAAGCTCGGGGATAGTACCAATCGATCCGCAGGACCCAAATTAGTCCAGATGCAACCACTTTCCAAGTCTCTCCGACCTTCACAAAAAAAGTTATTCAAGAATATCTCTTTCTCCTATGTGCTTTCATCCCTAACCCTAACCCTAACCCTTCCGAAAGTCGGAGAAGCTCAAGGATGGTACCGATCGATGCGCGCTACCCCATTTAGTGGGGGTAGAGCCTACTTGCAAGTCTCTCGGACCTTCACAAAAAAAGTTATTCAAGAATATCTCTTTCTCCTATGTGCTTTCATCCCTAACCCTAACCCTAACCCTTCCGAAAGTCGGAGAAGCTCAAGGATGGTACCGATCGATGCGCGCTACCCCATTTAGTGGGGGTAGAGCCTACTTGCAAGTCTCTCCGACCTTCACAAAAAAAGTTATTCAAGAATATCTCCTCAGATTTGGGGGAATTTCGTCGGTCGACCTCTTCCGAAGGTCGTACAAGCTCGGGGATGGTACCAATCGATCCGCAGGACCCAAATTAGTCCAGATGCAACCACTTTCCAAGTCTCTCCGACCTTCACAAAAAAAGTTATTCAAGAATATCTCTTTCTCCTATGTGCTTTCATCCCTAACCCTAACCCTAACCCTTCCGAAAGTCGGAGAAGCTCAAGGATGGTACCGATCGATGTGCGCTACCCCATTTAGTGGGAGTAGAGCCTACTTGCAAGTCTCTCCGACCTTCACAAAAAAAGTTATTCAAGAATATCTCTTTCTCCTATGTGCTTTCATCCCTAACCCTAACCCTAACCCTTCCGAAAGTCGGAGAAGCTCAAGGATGGTACCGATCGATGCGCGCAACCCCATTTAGTGGGGGTAGAGCCTACTTGCAAGTCTCTCCGACCTTCACAAAAAAAGTTATTCAAGAATATCTCCTCAGATTTGGGGGAATTTCGTCGGTCGACCTCTTTCGAAGGTCGTACAAGCTCGGGGATGGTACCAATCGATCTGCAGGACCCAAATTAGTCCAGATGCAACCACTTTCCAAGTCTCTCCGACCTAAACAAAAAAAGTTATTCAAGAATATCTCTTTCTCCTATGTGCTTTCATCCCTAACCCTAACCCTAACCCTTCCGAAAGTCGGAGAAGCTCAAGGATGGTACCGATCGATGCGCGCTACCCCATTTAGTGGGGGTAGAGCCTACTTGCAAGTCTCTCCGACCTTCAAAAAAAAAGTTATTCAAGAATATCTCTTTCTCCTATGTGCTTTCATCCCTAACCCTAACCCTAACCCTTCCGAAAGTCGGAGAAGCTCAAGGATGGTACCGATCGATGCGCGCTACCCCATTTAGTGGGGGTAGAGCCTACTTGCAAGTCTCTCGGACCTTCACAAAAAAAGTTATTCAAGAATATCTCTTTCTCCTATGTGCTTTCATCCCTAACCCTAACCCTAACCCTTCCGAAAGTCGGAGAAGCTCAAGGATGGTACCGATCGATGCGCGCTACCCCATTTAGTGGGGGTAGAGCCTACTTGCAAGTCTCTCCGACCTTCACAAAAAAAGTTATTCAAGAATATCTCCTCAGATTTGGGGGAATTTCGTCGGTCGACCTCTTCCGAAGGTCGTACAAGCTCGGGGATGGTACCAATCGATCCGCAGGACCCAAATTAGTCCAGATGCAACCACTTTCCAAGTCTCTCCGACCTTCACAAAAAAAGTTATTCAAGAATATCTCTTTCTCCTATGTGCTTTCATCCCTAACCCTAACCCTAACCCTTCCGAAAGTCGGAGAAGCTCAAGGATGGTACCGATCGATGCGCGCTACCCCATTTAGTGGGGGTAGAGCCTACTTGCAAGTCTCTCCGACCTTCACAAAAAACGTTATTCAAGAATATCTCTTTCTCCTATGTGCTTTCATCCCTAACCCTAACCCTAACCCTTCCGAAAGTCGGAGAAGCTCAAGGATGGTACCGATTGATGCGCGCTACCCCATTTAGTGGGGGTAGAGCCTACTTGCAAGTCTCTCCGACCTTCACAAAAAAAGTTATTCAAGAATATCTCCTCAGATTTGGGGGAATTTCGTCGGTCGACCTCTTCCGAAGGTCGTACAAGCTCGGGGATGGTACCAATCGATCCGCAGGACCCAAATTAGTCCAGATGCAACCACTTTCCAAGTCTCTCCGACCTTCACAAAAAAAGTTATTCAAGAATATCTCTTTCTCCTATGTGCTTTCATCCCTAACCCTAACCCTAACCCTTCCGAAAGTCGGAGAAGCTCAAGGATGGTACCGATCGATGCGCGCTACCCCATTTAGTGGGGGTAGAGCCTACTTGCAAGTCTCTCCGACCTTCACAAAAAAAGTTATTCAAGAATATCTCTTTCTCCTATGTGCTTTCATCCCTAACCCTAACCCTAACCCTTCCGAAAGTCGGAGAAGCTCAAGGATGGTACCGATCGATGCGCGCTACCCCATTTAGTGGGGGTAGAGCCTACTTGCAAGTCTCTCCGACCTTCACAAAAAAAGTTATTCAAGAATATCTCTTTCTCCTATGTGCTTTCATCCCTAACCCTAACCCTAACCCTTCCGAAAGTCGGAGAAGCTCAAGGATGGTACCGATCGATGCGCGCTACCCCATTTAGTGGGGGTAGAGCCTACTTGCAAGTCTCTCCGACCTTCACAAAAAACGTTATTCAAGAATATCTCTTTCTCCTATGTGCTTTCATCCCTAACCCTAACCCTAACCCTTCCGAAAGTCGGAGAAGCTCAAGGATGGTACCGATCGATGCGCGCTACCCCATTTAGTGGGGGTAGAGCCTACTTGCAAGTCTCTCCGACCTTCACAAAAAAAGTTATTCAAGAATATCTCCTCAGATTTGGGGGAATTTCGTCGGTCGACCTCTTCCGAAGGTCGTACAAGCTCGGGGATGGTACCAATCGATCTGCAGGACCCAAATTAGTCCAGATGCAACCACTTTCCAAGTCTCTCCGACCTTCACAAAAAAAGTTATTCAAGAATATCTCTTTCTCCTATGTGCTTTCATCCCTAACCCTAACCCTTCCGAAAGTCGGAGAAGCTCAAGGATGGTACCGATCGATGCGCGCTACCCCATTTAGTGGGGGTAGAGCCTACTTGCAAGTCTCTCCGACCTTCACAAAAAAAGTTATTCAAGAATATCTCTTTCTCCTATGTGCTTTCATCCCTAACCCTAACCCTAACCCTTCCGAAAGTCGGAGAAGCTCAAGGATGGCACCGATCGATGCGCGCTACCCCATTTAGTGGGGGTAGAGCCTACTTGCAAGTCTCTCCGACCTTCACAAAAAACGTTATTCAAGAATATCTCTTTCTCCTATGTGCTTTCATCCCTAACCCTAACCCTAACCCTTCCGAAAGTCGGAGAAGCTCAAGGATGGTACCGATCGATGCGCGCTACCCCATTTAGTGGGGGTAGAGCCTACTTGCAAGTCTCTCCGACCTTCACAAAAAAAGTTATTCAAGAATATCTCCTCAGATTTGGGGGAATTTCGTCGGTCGACCTCTTCCGAAGGTCGTACAAGCTCGGGGATGGTACCAATCGATCTGCAGGACCCAAATTAGTCCAGATGCAACCACTTTCCAAGTCTCTCCGACCTTCACAAAAAAAGTTATTCAAGAATATCTCTTTCTCCTATGTGCTTTCATCCCTAACCCTAACCCTTCCGAAAGTCGGAGAAGCTCAAGGATGGTACCGATCGATGCGCGCTACCCCATTTAGTGGGGGTAGAGCCTACTTGCAAGTCTCTCCGACCTTCACAAAAAAAGTTATTCAAGAATATCTCTTTCTCCTATGTGCTTTCATCCCTAACCCTAACCCTAACCCTTCCGAAAGTCGGAGAAGCTCAAGGATGGTACCGATCGATGCGCGCTACCCCATTTAGTGGGGGTAGAGCCTACTTGCAAGTCTCTCCGACCTTCACAAAAAAAGTTATTCAAGAATATCTCTTTCTCCTATGTGCTTTCATCCCTAACCCTAACCCTAACCCTTCCGAAAGTCGGAGAAGCTCAAGGATGGTAACGATCGATGCGCGCTACCCCATTTAGTGGGGGTAGAGCCTACTTGCAAGTCTCTCCGACCTTCACAAAAAAAGTTATTCAAGAATATCTCTTTCTCCTATGTGCTTTCATCCCTAACCCTAACCCTAACCCTTCCGAAAGTCGGAGAAGCTCAAGGATGGTACCGATCGATGCGCGCTACCCCATTTAGTGGGGGTAGAGCCTACTTGCAAGTCTCTCCGACCTTCACAAAAAAAGTTATTCAAGAATATCTCCTCAGATTTGGGGGAATTTCGTCGGTCGACCTCTTCCGAAGTCGTACAAGCTCGGGGATGGTACCAATCGATCCGCAGGACCCAAATTAGTCCAGATGCAACCACTTTCCAAGTCTCTCCGACCTTCACAAAAAAAGTTATTCAAGAATATCTCTTTCTCCTATGTGCTTTCATCCCTAACCCTAACCCTAACCCTTCCGAAAGTCGGAGAAGCTCAAGGATGGTACCGATCGATGCGCGCTACCCCATTTAGTGGGGGTAGAGCCTACTTGCAAGTCTCTCCGACCTTCACAAAAAACGTTATTCAAGAATATCTCTTTCTCCTATGTGCTTTCATCCCTAACCCTAACCCTAACCCTTCCGAAAGTCGGAGAAGCTCAAGGATGGTACTGATCGATGCGCGCTACCCCATTTAGTGGGGGTAGAGCCTACTTGCAAGTCTCTCCGACCTTCACAAAAAAAGTTATTCAAGAATATCTCCTCAGATTTGGGGGAATTTCGTCGGTCGACCTCTTCCGAAGGTCGTACAAGCTCGGGGATGGTACCAATCGATCCGCAGGACCCAAATTAGTCCAGATGCAACCACTTTCCAAGTCTCTCCGACCTTCACAAAAAAAGTTATTCAAGAATATCTCTTTCTCCTATGTGCTTTCATCCCTAACCCTAACCCTAACCCTTCCGAAAGTCGGAGAAGCTCAAAGATGGTACCGATCGATGCGCGCTACCCCATTTAGTGGGGGTAGAGCCTACTTGCAAGTCTCTCCGACCTTCACAAAAAAAGTTATTCAAGAATATCTCTTTCTCCTATGTGCTTTCATCCCTAACCCTAACCCTAACCCTTCCGACAGTCGGAGAAGCTCAAGGATGGTACCGATCGATGCGCGCTACCCCATTTAGTGGGGGTAGAGCCTACTTGCAAGTCTCTCCGACCTTCACAAAAAAAGTTATTCAAGAATATCTCCTCAGATTTGGGGGAATTTCGTCGGTCGACCTCTTCCGAAGGTCGTACAAGCTCGGGGATGGTACCAATCGATCCGCAGGACCCAAATTAGTCCAGATGCAACCACTTTCCAAGTCTCTCCGACCTTCACAAAAAAAGTTATTCAAGAATATCTCTTTCTCCTATGTGCTTTCATCCCTAACCCTAACCCTAACCCTTCCGAAAGTCGGAGAAGCTCAAGGATGGTACCGATCGATGCGCGCAACCCCATTTAGTGGGGGTAGAGCCTACTTGCAAGTCTCTCCGACCTTCACAAAAAAAGTTATTCAAGAATATCTCTTTCTCCTATGTGCTTTCATCCCTAACCCTAACCCTAACCCTTCCGAAAGTCGGAGAAGCTCAAGGATGGTACCAATCGATGCGCGCTACCCCATTTAGTGGGGGTAGAGCCTACTTGCAAGTCTCTCCGACCTTCACAAAAAAAGTTAGTCAAGAATATCTCTTTCTCCTATGTGCTTTCATCCCTAACCCTAACCCTAACCCTTCCGAAAGTCGGAGAAGCTCAAGGATGGTACCGATCGATGCGCGCTACCCCATTTAGTGGGGGTAGAGCCTACTTGCAAGTCTCTCCGACCTTCACAAAAAAAGTTATTCAAGAATATCTCTTTCTCCTATGTGCTTTCATCCCTAACCCTAACCCTAACCCTTCCGAAAGTCGGAGAAGCTCAAGGATGGTACTGGTCGATGCGCGCAACCCCATTTAGTGGGGGTAGAGCCTACTTGCAAGTCTCTCCGACCTTCACAAAAAAAGTTATTCAAGAATATCTCCTCAGATTTGGGGGAATTTCGTCGGTCGACCTCTTCCGAAGGTCGTACAAGCTCGGGGATGGTACCAATCGATCCGCAGGACCCAAATTAGTCCAGATGCAACCACTTTCCAAGTCTCTCCGACCTTCACAAAAAAAGTTATTCAAGAATATCTCTTTCTCCTATGTGCTTTCATCCCTAACCCTAACCCTAACCCTTCCAAAAGTCGGAGAAGCTCAAGGATGGTACCGATCGATGCGCGCTACCCCATTTAGTGGGGGTAGAGCCTACTTGCAAGTCTCTCGGACCTTCACAAAAAAAGTTATTCAAGAATATCTCTTTCTCCTATGTGCTTTCATCCCTAACCCTAACCCTAACCCTTCCGAAAGTCGGAGAAGCTCAAGGATGGTACCGATCGATGCGCGCTACCCCATTTAGTGGGGGTAGAGCCTACTTGCAAGTCTCTCCGACCTTCACAAAAAAAGTTATTCAAGAATATCTCCTCAGATTTGGGGGAATTTCGTCGGTCGACCTCTTCCGAAGGTCGTACAAGCTCGGGGATGGTACCAATCGATCCGCAGGACCCAAATTAGTCCAGATGCATCCACTTTCCAAGTCTCTCCGACCTTCACAAAAAAAGTTATTCAAGAATATCTCTTTCTCCTATGTGCTTTCATCCCTAACCCTAACCCTAACCCTTCCGAAAGTCGGAGAAGCTCAAGGATGGTACCGATCGATGCGCGCTACCCCATTTAGTGGGGGTAGAGCCTACTTGCAAGTCTCTCCGACCTTCACAAAAAACGTTATTCAAGAATATCTCTTTCTCCTATGTGCTTTCATCCCTAACCCTAACCCTAACCCTTCCGAAAGTCGGAGAAGCTCAAGGATGGTACCGATTGATGCGCGCTACCCCATTTAGTGGGGGTAGAGCCTACTTGCAAGTCTCTCCGACCTTCACAAAAAAAGTTATTCAAGAATATCTCCTCAGATTTGGGGGAATTTCGTCGGTCGACCTCTTCCGAAGGTCGTACAAGCTCGGGGATGGTACCAATCGATCCGCAGGACCCAAATTAGTCCAGATGCAACCACTTTCCAAGTCTCTCCGACCTTCACAAAAAAAGTTATTCAAGAATATCTCTTTCTCCTATGTGCTTTCATCCCTAACCCTAACCCTAACCCTTCCGAAAGTCGGAGAAGCTCAAGGATGGTACTGATCGATGCGCGCTACCCCATTTAGTGGGGGTAGAGCCTACTTGCAAGTCTCTCCGACCTTCACAAAAAAAGTTATTCAAGAATATCTCTTTCTCCTATGTGCTTTCATCCCTAACCCTAACCCTAACCCTTCCGAAAGTCGGAGAAGCTCAAGGATGGTACCGATCGATGCGCGCTACCCCATTTAGTGGGGGTAGAGCCTACTTGCAAGTCTCTCCGACCTTCACAAAAAAAGTTATTCAAGAATATCTCTTTCTCCTATGTGCTTTCATCCCTAACCCTAACCCTAACCCTTCCGAAAGTCGGAGAAGCTCAAGGATGGTACCGATCGATGCGCGCTACCCCATTTAGTGGGGGTAGAGCCTACTTGCAAGTCTCTCCGACCTTCACAAAAAACGTTATTCAAGAATATCTCTTTCTCCTATGTGCTTTCATCCCTAACCCTAACCCTAACCCTTCCGAAAGTCGGAGAAGCTCAAGGATGGTACCGATCGATGCGCGCTACCCCATTTAGTGGGGGTAGAGCCTACTTGCAAGTCTCTCCGACCTTCACAAAAAAAGTTATTCAAGAATATCTCCTCAGATTTGGGGGAATTTCGTCGGTCGACCTCTTCCGAAGGTCGTACAAGCTCGGGGATGGTACCAATCGATCCGCAGGACCCAAATTAGTCCAGATGCAACCACTTTCCAAGTCTCTCCGACCTTCACAAAAAAAGTTATTCAAGAATATCTCTTTCTCCTATGTGCTTTCATCCCTAACCCTAACCCTTCCGAAAGTCGGAGAAGCTCAAAGATGGTACCGATCGATGCGCGCTACCCCATTTAGTGGGGGTAGAGCCTACTTGCAAGTCTCTCCGACCTTCACAAAAAAAGTTATTCAAGAATATCTCTTTCTCCTATGTGCTTTCATCCCTAACCCTAACCCTAACCCTTCCGAAAGTCGGAGAAGCTCAAGGATGGTACCGATCGATGCGCGCTACCCCATTTAGTGGGGGTAGAGCCTACTTGCAAGTCTCTCCGACCTTCACAAAAAAAGTTATTCAAGAATATCTCTTTCTCCTATGTGCTTTCATCCCTAACCCTAACCCTAACCCTTCCGAAAGTCGGAGAAGCTCAAGGATGGTAACGATCGATGCGCGCTACCCCATTTAGTGGGGGTAGAGCCTACTTGCAAGTCTCTCCGACCTTCACAAAAAAAGTTATTCAAGAATATCTCTTTCTCCTATGTGCTTTCATCCCTAACCCTAACCCTAACCCTTCCAAAAGTCGGAGAAGCTCAAGGATGGTACCGATCGATGCGCGCTACCCCATTTAGTGGGGGTAGAGCCTACTTGCAAGTCTCTCCGACCTTCACAAAAAAAGTTATTCAAGAATATCTCCTCAGATTTGGGGGAATTTCGTCGGTCGACCTCTTCCGAAGTCGTACAAGCTCGGGGATGGTACCAATCGATCCGCAGGACCCAAATTAGTCCAGATGCAACCACTTTCCAAGTCTCTCCGACCTTCACAAAAAAAGTTATTCAAGAATATCTCTTTCTCCTATGTGCTTTCATCCCTAACCCTAACCCTAACCCTTCCGAAAGTCGGAGAAGCTCAAGGATGGTAACGATCGATGCGCGCTACCCCATTTAGTGGGGGTAGAGCCTACTTGCAAGTCTCTCCGACCTTCACAAAAAAAGTTATTCAAGAATATCTCTTTCTCCTATGTGCTTTCATCCCTAACCCTAACCCTAACCCTTCCAAAAGTCGGAGAAGCTCAAGGATGGTACCGATCGATGCGCGCTACCCCATTTAGTGGGGGTAGAGCCTACTTGCAAGTCTCTCCGACCTTCACAAAAAAAGTTATTCAAGAATATCTCCTCAGATTTGGGGGAATTTCGTCGGTCGACCTCTTCCGAAGTCGTACAAGCTCGGGGATGGTACCAATCGATCCGCAGGACCCAAATTAGTCCAGATGCAACCACTTTCCAAGTCTCTCCGACCTTCACAAAAAAAGTTATTCAAGAATATCTCTTTCTCCTATGTGCTTTCATCCCTAACCCTAACCCTAACCCTTCCGAAAGTCGGAGAAGCTCAAGGATGGTACCGATCGATGCGCGCTACCCCATTTAGTGGGGGTAGAGCCTACTTGCAAGTCTCTCCGACCTTCACAAAAAACGTTATTCAAGAATATCTCTTTCTCCTATGTGCTTTCATCCCTAACCCTAACCCTAACCCTTCCGAAAGTCGGAGAAGCTCAAGGATGGTACCGATCGATGCGCGCTACCCCATTTAGTGGGGGTAGAGCCTACTTGCAAGTCTCTCCGACCTTCACAAAAAAAGTTATTCAAGAATATCTCCTCAGATTTGGGGGAATTTCGTCGGTCGACCTCTTCCAAAGGTCGTACAAGCTCGGGGATGGTACCAATCGATCCGCAGGACCCAAATTAGTCCAGATGCAACCACTTTCCAAGTCTCTCCGACCTTCACAAAAAAAGTTATTCAAGAATATCTCTTTCTCCTATGTGCTTTCATCCCTAACCCTAACCCTAACCCTTCCGAAAGTCGGAGAAGCTCAAAGATGGTACCGATCGATGCGCGCTACCCCATTTAGTGGGGGTAGAGCCTACTTGCAAGTCTCTCCGACCTTCACAAAAAAAGTTATTCAAGAATATCTCTTTCTCCTATGTGCTTTCATCCCTAACCCTAACCCTAACCCTTCCGAAAGTCGGAGAAGCTCAAGGATGGTACCGATCGATGCGCGCTACCCCATTTAGTGGGGGTAGAGCCTACTTGCAAGTCTCTCCGACCTTCACAAAAAAAGTTATTCAAGAATATCTCCTCAGATTTGGGGGAATTTCGTCGGTCGACCTCTTCCGAAGTCGTACAAGCTCGGGGATGGTACCAATCGATCCGCAGGACCCAAATTAGTCCAGATGCAACCACTTTCCAAGTCTCTCCGACCTTCACAAAAAAAGTTATTCAAGAATATCTCTTTCTCCTATGTGCTTTCATCCCTAACCCTAACCCTAACCCTTCCGAAAGTCGGAGAAGCTCAAGGATGGTAACGATCGATGCGCGCTACCCCATTTAGTGGGGGTAGAGCCTACTTGCAAGTCTCTCCGACCTTCACAAAAAAAGTTATTCAAGAATATCTCTTTCTCCTATGTGCTTTCATCCCTAACCCTAACCCTAACCCTTCCAAAAGTCGGAGAAGCTCAAGGATGGTACCGATCGATGCGCGCTACCCCATTTAGTGGGGGTAGAGCCTACTTGCAAGTCTCTCCGACCTTCACAAAAAAAGTTATTCAAGAATATCTCCTCAGATTTGGGGGAATTTCGTCGGTCGACCTCTTCCGAAGTCGTACAAGCTCGGGGATGGTACCAATCGATCCGCAGGACCCAAATTAGTCCAGATGCAACCACTTTCCAAGTCTCTCCGACCTTCACAAAAAAAGTTATTCAAGAATATCTCTTTCTCCTATGTGCTTTCATCCCTAACCCTAACCCTAACCCTTCCGAAAGTCGGAGAAGCTCAAGGATGGTACCGATCGATGCGCGCTACCCCATTTAGTGGGGGTAGAGCCTACTTGCAAGTCTCTCCGACCTTCACAAAAAACGTTATTCAAGAATATCTCTTTCTCCTATGTGCTTTCATCCCTAACCCTAACCCTAACCCTTCCGAAAGTCGGAGAAGCTCAAGGATGGTACCGATCGATGCGCGCTACCCCATTTAGTGGGGGTAGAGCCTACTTGCAAGTCTCTCCGACCTTCACAAAAAAAGTTATTCAAGAATATCTCCTCAGATTTGGGGGAATTTCGTCGGTCGACCTCTTCCAAAGGTCGTACAAGCTCGGGGATGGTACCAATCGATCCGCAGGACCCAAATTAGTCCAGATGCAACCACTTTCCAAGTCTCTCCGACCTTCACAAAAAAAGTTATTCAAGAATATCTCTTTCTCCTATGTGCTTTCAGCCCTAACCCTAACCCTAACCCTTCCGAAAGTCGGAGAAGCTCAAAGATGGTACTGATCGATGCGCGCTACCCCATTTAGTGGGGGTAGAGCCTACTTGCAAGTCTCTCCGACCTTCACAAAAAAAGTTATTCAAGAATATCTCTTTCTCCTATGTGCTTTCATCCCTAACCCTAACCCTAACCCTTCCGAAAGTCGGAGAAGCTCAAGGATGGTACCGATCGATGCGCGCTACCCCATTTAGTGGGGGTAGAGCCTACTTGCAAGTCTCTCCGACCTTCACAAAAAAAGTTATTCAAGAATATCTCCTCAGATTTGGGGGAATTTCGTCGGTCGACCTCTTCCGAAGGTCGTACAAGCTCGGGGATGGTACCAATCGATCCGCAGGACCCAAATTAGTCCAGATGCAACCACTTTCCAAGTCTCTCCGACCTTCACAAAAAAAGTTATTCAAGAATATCTCTTTCTCCTATGTGCTTTCATCCCTAACCCTAACCCTAACCCTTCCGAAAGTCGGAGAAGCTCAAGGATGGTACCGATCGATGCGCGCAACCCCATTTAGTGGGGGTAGAGCCTACTTGCAAGTCTCTCCGACCTTCACAAAAAAAGTTATTCAAGAATATCTCTTTCTCCTATGTGCTTTCATCCCTAACCCTAACCCTAACCCTTCCGAAAGTCGGAGAAGCTCAAGAATGGTACCAATCGATGCGCGCTACCCCATTTAGTGGGGGTAGAGCCTACTTGCAAGTCTCTCCGACCTTCACAAAAAAAGTTATTCAAGAATATCTCTTTCTCCTATGTGCTTTCATCCCTAACCCTAACCCTAACCCTTCCGAAAGTCGGAGAAGCTCAAGGATGGTACCGATCGATGCGCGCTACCCCATTTAGTGGGGGTAGAGCCTACTTGCAAGTCTCTCCGACCTTCACAAAAAAAGTTATTCAAGAATATCTCCTCAGATTTGGGGGAATTTCGTCGGTCGACCTCTTCCGAAGGTCGTACAAGCTCGGGGATGGTACCAATCGATCCGCAGGACCCAAATTAGTCCAGATGCAACCACTTTCCAAGTCTCTCCGACCTTCACAAAAAAAGTTATTCAAGAATATCTCTTTCTCCTATGTGCTTTCATCCCTATCCCTAACCCTAACCCTTCCGAAAGTCGGAGAAGCTCAAGGATGGTACCGATCGATGCGCGCAACCCCATTTAGTGGGGGTAGAGCCTACTTGCAAGTCTCTCCGACCTTCACAAAAAAAGTTATTCAAGAATATCTCTTTCTCCTATGTGCTTTCATCCCTAACCCTAACCCTAACCCTTCCGAAAGTCGGAGAAGCTCAAGGATGGTACCAATCGATGCGCGCTACCCCATTTAGTGGGGGTAGAGCCTACTTGCAAGTCTCTCCGACCTTCACAAAAAAAGTTAGTCAAGAATATCTCTTTCTCCTATGTGCTTTCATCCCTAACCCTAACCCTAACCCTTCCGAAAGTCGGAGAAGCTCAAGGATGGTACCGATCGATGCGCGCTACCCCATTTAGTGGGGGTAGAGCCTACTTGCAAGTCTCTCCGACCTTCACAAAAAAAGTTATTCAAGAATATCTCTTTCTCCTATGTGCTTTCATCCCTAACCCTAACCCTAACCCTTCCGAAAGTCGGAGAAGCTCAAGGATGGTACTGGTCGATGCGCGCAACCCCATTTAGTGGGGGTAGAGCCTACTTGCAAGTCTCTCCGACCTTCACAAAAAAAGTTATTCAAGAATATCTCCTCAGATTTGGGGGAATTTCGTCGGTCGACCTCTTCCGAAGGTCGTACAAGCTCGGGGATGGTACCAATCGATCCGCAGGACCCAAATTAGTCCAGATGCAACCACTTTCCAAGTCTCTCCGACCTTCACAAAAAAAGTTATTCAAGAATATCTTTTTCTCCTATGTGCTTTCATCCCTAACCCTAACCCTAACCCTTCCGAAAGTCGGAGAAGCTCAAGGATGGTACCGATCGATGCGCGCTACCCCATTTAGTGGGGGTAGAGCCTACTTGCAAGTCTCTCCGACCTTCACAAAAAAAGTTATTCAAGAATATCTCTTTCTCCTATGTGCTTTCATCCCTAACCCTAACCCTAACCCTTCCGAAAGTCGGAGAAGCTCAAGGATGGTACCGATCGATGCGCGCTACCCCATTTAGTGGGGGTAGAGCCTACTTGCAAGTCTCTCCGACCTTCACAAAAAAAGTTATTCAAGAATATCTCCTCAGATTTGGGGGAATTTCGTCGGTCGACCTCTTCCGAAGGTCGTACAAGCTCGGGGATGGTACCAATCGATCCGCAGGACCCAAATTAGTCCAGATGCAACCACTTTCCAAGTCTCTCCGACCTTCACAAAAAAAGTTATTCAAGAATATCTCTTTCTCCTATGTGCTTTCATCCCTAACCCTAACCCTAACCCTTCCGAAAGTCGGAGAAGCTCAAGGATGGTACCGATCGATGCGCGCTACCCCATTTAGTGGGGGTAGAGCCTACTTGCAAGTCTCTCCGACCTTCACCAAAAAAGTTATTCAAGAATATCTCTTTCTCCTATGTGCTTTCATCCCTAACCCTAACCCTAACCCTTCCGAAAGTCGGAGAAGCTCAAGGATGGTACCGATCGATGCGCGCTACCCCATTTAGTGGGGGTAGAGCCTACTTGCAAGTCTCTCCGACCTTCACAAAAAAAGTTATTCAAGAATATCTCCTCAGATTTGGGGGAATTTCGTCGGTCGACCTCTTCCGAAGGTCGTACAAGCTCGGGGATGGTACCAATCGATCCACAGGACCCAAATTAGTCCAGATGCAACCACTTTCCAAGTCTCTCCGACCTTCACAAAAAAAGTTATTCAAGAATATCTCTTTCTCCTATGTGCTTTCATCCCTAACCCTAACCCTAACCCTTCCGAAAGTCGGAGAAGCTCAAGGATGGTACCGATCGATGCGCGCTACCCCATTTAGTGGGGGTAGAGCCTACTTGCAAGTCTCTCCGACCTTCACAAAAAAAGTTATTCAAGAATATCTCTTTCTCCTATGTGCTTTCATCCCTAACCCTAACCCTAACCCTTCCGAAAGTCGGAGAAGCTCAAGGATGGTACCGATCGATGCGCGCTACCCCATTTAGTGGGGGTAAAGCCTACTTGCAAGTCTCTCCGACCTTCACAAAAAAAGTTATTCAAGAATATCTCTTTCTCCTATGTGCTTTCATCCCTAACCCTAACCCTAACCCTTCCGAAAGTCGGAGAAGCTCAAGGATGGTACCGATCGATGCGCGCTACCCCATTTAGTGGGGGTAGAGCCTACTTGCAAGTCTCTCCGACCTTCACAAAAAACGTTATTCAAGAATATCTCTTTCTCCTATGTGCTTTCATCCCTAACCCTAACCCTAACCCTTCCGAAAGTCGGAGAAGCTCAAGGATGGTACCGATCGATGCGCGCTACCCCATTTAGTGGGGGTAGAGCCTACTTGCAAGTCTCTCCGACCTTCACAAAAAAAGTTATTCAAGAATATCTCCTCAGATTTGGGGGAATTTCGTCGGTCGACCTCTTCCGAAGGTCGTACAAGCTCGGGGATGGTACCAATCGATCCGCAGGACCCAAATTAGTCCAGATGCAACCACTTTCCAAGTCTCTCCGACCTTCACAAAAAAAGTTATTCAAGAATATCTCTTTCTCCTATGTGCTTTCATCCCTAACCCTAACCCTTCCGAAAGTCGGAGAAGCTCAAGGATGGTACCGATCGATGCGCGCTACCCCATTTAGTGGGGGTAGAGCCTACTTGCAAGTCTCTCCGACCTTCACAAAAAAAGTTATTCAAGAATATCTCTTTCTCCTATGTGCTTTCATCCCTAACCCTAACCCTAACCCTTCCGAAAGTCGGAGAAGCTCAAGGATGGTACCGATCGATGCGCGCTACCCCATTTAGTGGGGGTAGAGCCTACTTGCAAGTCTCTCCGACCTTCACAAAAAAAGTTATTCAAGAATATCTCTTTCTCCTATGTGCTTTCATCCCTAACCCTAACCCTAACCCTTCCGAAAGTCGGAGAAGCTCAAGGATGGTAACGATCGATGCGCGCTACCCCATTTAGTGGGGGTAGAGCCTACTTGCAAGTCTCTCCGACCTTCACAAAAAAAGTTATTCAAGAATATCTCTTTCTCCTATGTGCTTTCATCCCTAACCCTAACCCTAACCCTTCCGAAAGTCGGAGAAGCTCAAGGATGGTACCGATCGATGCGCGCTACCCCATTTAGTGGGGGTAGAGCCTACTTGCAAGTCTCTCCGACCTTCACAAAAAAAGTTATTCAAGAATATCTCCTCAGATTTGGGGGAATTTCGTCGGTCGACCTCTTCCGAAGTCGTACAAGCTCGGGGATGGTACCAATCGATCCGCAGGACCCAAATTAGTCCAGATGCAACCACTTTCCAAGTCTCTCCGACCTTCACAAAAAAAGTTATTCAAGAATATCTCTTTCTCCTATGTGCTTTCATCCCTAACCCTAACCCTAACCCTTCCGAAAGTCGGAGAAGCTCAAGGATGGTACCGATCGATGCGCGCTACCCCATTTAGTGGGGGTAGAGCCTACTTGCAAGTCTCTCCGACCTTCACAAAAAACGTTATTCAAGAATATCTCTTTCTCCTATGTGCTTTCATCCCTAACCCTAACCCTAACCCTTCCGAAAGTCGGAGAAGCTCAAGGATGGTACCGATCGATGCGCGCTACCCCATTTAGTGGGGGTAGAGCCTACTTGCAAGTCTCTCCGACCTTCACAAAAAAAGTTATTCAAGAATATCTCCTCAGATTTGGGGGAATTTCGTCGGTCGACCTCTTCCGAAGGTCGTACAAGCTCGGGGATGGTACCAATCGATCCGCAGGACCCAAATTAGTCCAGATGCAACCACTTTCCAAGTCTCTCCGACCTTCACAAAAAAAGTTATTCAAGAATATCTCTTTCTCCTATGTGCTTTCATCCCTAACCCTAACCCTAACCCTTCCGAAAGTCGGAGAAGCTCAAAGATGGTACTGATCGATGCGCGCTACCCCATTTAGTGGGGGTAGAGCCTACTTGCAAGTCTCTCCGACCTTCACAAAAAAAGTTATTCAAGAATATCTCTTTCTCCTATGTGCTTTCATCCCTAACCCTAACCCTAACCCTTCCGAAAGTCGGAGAAGCTCAAGGATGGTACCGATCGATGCGCGCTACCCCATTTAGTGGGGGTAGAGCCTACTTGCAAGTCTCTCCGACCTTCACAAAAAAAGTTATTCAAGAATATCTCCTCAGATTTGGGGGAATTTCGTCGGTCGACCTCTTCCGAAGGTCGTACAAGCTCGGGGATGGTACCAATCGATCCGCAGGACCCAAATTAGTCCAGATGCAACCACTTTCCAAGTCTCTCCGACCTTCACAAAAAAAGTTATTCAAGAATATCTCTTTCTCCTATGTGCTTTCATCCCTAACCCTAACCCTAACCCTTCCGAAAGTCGGAGAAGCTCAAGGATGGTACCGATCGATGCGCGCAACCCCATTTAGTGGGGGTAGAGCCTACTTGCAAGTCTCTCCGACCTTCACAAAAAAAGTTATTCAAGAATATCTCTTTCTCCTATGTGCTTTCATCCCTAACCCTAACCCTAACCCTTCCGAAAGTCGGAGAAGCTCAAGGATGGTACCGATCGATGCGCGCTACCCCATTTAGTGGGGGTAGAGCCTACTTGCAAGTCTCTCCGACCTTCACAAAAAAAGTTAGTCAAGAATATCTCTTTCTCCTATGTGCTTTCATCCCTAACCCTAACCCTAACCCTTCCGAAAGTCGGAGAAGCTCAAGGATGGTACCGATCGATGCGCGCTACCCCATTTAGTGGGGGTAGAGCCTACTTGCAAGTCTCTCCGACCTTCACAAAAAAAGTTATTCAAGAATATCTCTTTCTCCTATGTGCTTTCATCCCTAACCCTAACCCTAACCCTTCCGAAAGTCGGAGAAGCTCAAGGATGGTACTGGTCGATGCGCGCAACCCCATTTAGTGGGGGTAGAGCCTACTTGCAAGTCTCTCCGACCTTCACAAAAAAAGTTATTCAAGAATATCTCCTCAGATTTGGGGGAATTTCGTCGGTCGACCTCTTCCGAAGGTCGTACAAGCTCGGGGATGGTACCAATCGATCCGCAGGACCCAAATTAGTCCAGATGCAACCACTTTTCAAGTCTCTCCGACCTTCACAAAAAAAGTTATTCAAGAATATCTCTTTCTCCTATGTGCTTTCATCCCTAACCCTAACCCTTCCGAAAGTCGGAGAAGCTCAAGGATGGTACCGATCGATGCGCGCTACCCCATTTAGTGGGGGTAGAGCCTACTTGCAAGTCTCTCCGACCTTCACAAAAAAAGTTATTCAAGAATATCTCTTTCTCCTATGTGCTTTCATCCCTAACCCTAACCCTAACCCTTCCGAAAGTCGGAGAAGCTCAAGGATGGTACCGATCGATGCGCGCTACCCCATTTAGTGGGGGTAGAGCCTACTTGCAAGTCTCTCCGACCTTCACAAAAAAAGTTATTCAAGAATATCTCTTTCTCCTATGTGCTTTCATCCCTAACCCTAACCCTAACCCTTCCGAAAGTCGGAGAAGCTCAAGGATGGTACCGATCGATGCGCGCTACCCCATTTAGTGGGGGTAGAGCCTACTTGCAAGTCTCTCCGACCTTCACAAAAAAAGTTATTCAAGAATATCTCTTTCTCCTATGTGCTTTCATCCCTAACCCTAACCCTAACCCTTCCGAAAGTCGGAGAAGCTCAAGGATGGTACCGATCGATGCGCGCTACCCCATTTAGTGGGGGTAGAGCCTACTTGCAAGTCTCTCCGACCTTCACAAAAAAAGTTATTCAAGAATATCTCTTTCTCCTATGTGCTTTCATCCCTAACCCTAACCCTAACCCTTCCGAAAGTCGGAGAAGCTCAAGGATGGTACCGATCGATGCGCGCTACCCCATTTAGTGGGGGTAGAGCCTACTTGCAAGTCTCTCCGACCTTCACAAAAAAAGTTATTCAAGAATATCTCTTTCTCCTATGTGCTTTCATCCCTAACCCTAACCCTAACCCTTCCGAAAGTCGGAGAAGCTCAAGGATGGTACTGGTCGATGCGCGCAACCCCATTTAGTGGGGGTAGAGCCTACTTGCAAGTCTCTCCGACCTTCACAAAAAAAGTTATTCAAGAATATCTCCTCAGATTTGGGGGAATTTCGTCGGTCGACCTCTTCCGAAGGTCGTACAAGCTCGGGGATGGTACCAATCGATCCGCAGGACCCAAATTAGTCCAGATGCAACCACTTTCCAAGTCTCTCCGACCTTCACAAAAAACGTTATTCAAGAATATCTCTTTCTCCTATGTGCTTTCATCCCTAACCCTAACCCTAACCCTTCCGAAAGTCGGAGAAGCTCAAGGATGGTACCGATCGATGCGCGCTACCCCATTTAGTGGGGGTAGAGCCTACTTGCAAGTCTCTCCGACCTTCACAAAAAAAGTTATTCAAGAATATCTCTTTCTCCTATGTGCTTTCATCCCTAACCCTAACCCTAACCCTTCCGAAAGTCGGAGAAGCTCAAGGATGGTACCGATCGATGCGCGCTACCCCATTTAGTGGGGGTAGAGCCTACTTGCAAGTCTCTCCGACCTTCACAAAAAAAGTTATTCAAGAATATCTCTTTCTCCTATGTGCTTTCATCCCTAACCCTAACCCTAACCCTTCCGAAAGTCGGAGAAGCTCAAGGATGGTACCGATCGATGCGCGCTACCCCATTTAGTGGGGGTAGAGCCTACTTGCAAGTCTCTCCGACCTTCACAAAAAAAGTTATTCAAGAATATCTCTTTCTCCTATGTGCTTTCATCCCTAACCCTAACCCTAACCCTTCCGAAAGTCGGAGAAGCTCAAGGATGGTACTGGTCGATGCGCGCAACCCCATTTAGTGGGGGTAGAGCCTACTTGCAAGTCTCTCCGACCTTCACAAAAAAAGTTATTCAAGAATATCTCCTCAGATTTGGGGGAATTTCGTCGGTCGACCTCTTCCGAAGGTCGTACAAGCTCGGGGATGGTACCAATCGATCCGCAGGACCCAAATTAGTCCAGATGCAACCACTTTCCAAGTCTCTCCGACCTTCACAAAAAACGTTATTCAAGAATATCTCTTTCTCCTATGTGCTTTCATCCCTAACCCTAACCCTAACCCTTCCGAAAGTCGGAGAAGCTCAAGGATGGTACCGATCGATGCGCGCTACCCCATTTAGTGGGGGTAGAGCCTACTTGCAAGTCTCTCCGACCTTCACAAAAAAAGTTATTCAAGAATATCTCCTCAGATTTGGGGGAATTTCGTCGGTCGACCTCTTCCAAAGGTCGTACAAGCTCGGGGATGGTACCAATCGATCCGCAGGACCCAAATTAGTCCAGATGCAACCACTTTCCAAGTCTCTCCGACCTTCACAAAAAAAGTTATTCAAGAATATCTCTTTCTCCTATGTGCTTTCATCCCTAACCCTAACCCTAACCCTTCCGAAAGTCGGAGAAGCTCAAAGATGGTACCGATCGATGCGCGCTACCCCATTTAGTGGGGGTAGAGCCTACTTGCAAGTCTCTCCGACCTTCACAAAAAAAGTTATTCAAGAATATCTCTTTCTCCTATGTGCTTTCATCCCTAACCCTAACCCTAACCCTTCCGAAAGTCGGAGAAGCTCAAGGATGGTACCGATCGATGCGCGCTACCCCATTTAGTGGGGGTAGAGCCTACTTGCAAGTCTCTCCGACCTTCACAAAAAAAGTTATTCAAGAATATCTCCTCAGATTTGGGGGAATTTCGTCGGTCGACCTCTTCCGAAGTCGTACAAGCTCGGGGATGGTACCAATCGATCCGCAGGACCCAAATTAGTCCAGATGCAACCACTTTCCAAGTCTCTCCGACCTTCACAAAAAAAGTTATTCAAGAATATCTCTTTCTCCTATGTGCTTTCATCCCTAACCCTAACCCTAACCCTTCCGAAAGTCGGAGAAGCTCAAGGATGGTAACGATCGATGCGCGCTACCCCATTTAGTGGGGGTAGAGCCTACTTGCAAGTCTCTCCGACCTTCACAAAAAAAGTTATTCAAGAATATCTCTTTCTCCTATGTGCTTTCATCCCTAACCCTAACCCTAACCCTTCCAAAAGTCGGAGAAGCTCAAGGATGGTACCGATCGATGCGCGCTACCCCATTTAGTGGGGGTAGAGCCTACTTGCAAGTCTCTCCGACCTTCACAAAAAAAGTTATTCAAGAATATCTCCTCAGATTTGGGGGAATTTCGTCGGTCGACCTCTTCCGAAGTCGTACAAGCTCGGGGATGGTACCAATCGATCCGCAGGACCCAAATTAGTCCAGATGCAACCACTTTCCAAGTCTCTCCGACCTTCACAAAAAAAGTTATTCAAGAATATCTCTTTCTCCTATGTGCTTTCATCCCTAACCCTAACCCTAACCCTTCCGAAAGTCGGAGAAGCTCAAGGATGGTACCGATCGATGCGCGCTACCCCATTTAGTGGGGGTAGAGCCTACTTGCAAGTCTCTCCGACCTTCACAAAAAACGTTATTCAAGAATATCTCTTTCTCCTATGTGCTTTCATCCCTAACCCTAACCCTAACCCTTCCGAAAGTCGGAGAAGCTCAAGGATGGTACCGATCGATGCGCGCTACCCCATTTAGTGGGGGTAGAGCCTACTTGCAAGTCTCTCCGACCTTCACAAAAAAAGTTATTCAAGAATATCTCCTCAGATTTGGGGGAATTTCGTCGGTCGACCTCTTCCAAAGGTCGTACAAGCTCGGGGATGGTACCAATCGATCCGCAGGACCCAAATTAGTCCAGATGCAACCACTTTCCAAGTCTCTCCGACCTTCACAAAAAAAGTTATTCAAGAATATCTCTTTCTCCTATGTGCTTTCAGCCCTAACCCTAACCCTAACCCTTCCGAAAGTCGGAGAAGCTCAAAGATGGTACTGATCGATGCGCGCTACCCCATTTAGTGGGGGTAGAGCCTACTTGCAAGTCTCTCCGACCTTCACAAAAAAAGTTATTCAAGAATATCTCTTTCTCCTATGTGCTTTCATCCCTAACCCTAACCCTAACCCTTCCGAAAGTCGGAGAAGCTCAAGGATGGTACCGATCGATGCGCGCTACCCCATTTAGTGGGGGTAGAGCCTACTTGCAAGTCTCTCCGACCTTCACAAAAAAAGTTATTCAAGAATATCTCCTCAGATTTGGGGGAATTTCGTCGGTCGACCTCTTCCGAAGGTCGTACAAGCTCGGGGATGGTACCAATCGATCCGCAGGACCCAAATTAGTCCAGATGCAACCACTTTCCAAGTCTCTCCGACCTTCACAAAAAAAGTTATTCAAGAATATCTCTTTCTCCTATGTGCTTTCATCCCTAACCCTAACCCTAACCCTTCCGAAAGTCGGAGAAGCTCAAGGATGGTACCGATCGATGCGCGCAACCCCATTTAGTGGGGGTAGAGCCTACTTGCAAGTCTCTCCGACCTTCACAAAAAAAGTTATTCAAGAATATCTCTTTCTCCTATGTGCTTTCATCCCTAACCCTAACCCTAACCCTTCCGAAAGTCGGAGAAGCTCAAGGATGGTACCGATCGATGCGCGCTACCCCATTTAGTGGGGGTAGAGCCTACTTGCAAGTCTCTCCGACCTTCACAAAAAAAGTTATTCAAGAATATCTCTTTCTCCTATGTGCTTTCATCCCTAACCCTAACCCTAACCCTTCCGAAAGTCGGAGAAGCTCAAGGATGGTACCGATCGATGCGCGCTACCCCATTTAGTGGGGGTAGAGCCTACTTGCAAGTCTCTCCGACCTTCACAAAAAAAGTTATTCAAGAATATCTCCTCAGATTTGGGGGAATTTCGTCGGTCGACCTCTTCCAAAGGTCGTACAAGCTCGGGGATGGTACCAATCGATCCGCAGGACCCAAATTAGTCCAGATGCAACCACTTTCCAAGTCTCTCCGACCTTCACAAAAAAAGTTATTCAAGAATATCTCTTTCTCCTATGTGCTTTCATCCCTAACCCTAACCCTAACCCTTCCGAAAGTCGGAGAAGCTCAAGGATGGTACCGATCGATGCGCGCAACCCCATTTAGTGGGGGTAGAGCCTACTTGCAAGTCTCTCCGACCTTCACAAAAAAAGTTATTCAAGAATATCTCTTTCTCCTATGTGCTTTCATCCCTAACCCTAACCCTAACCCTTCCGAAAGTCGGAGAAGCTCAAGGATGGTACCGATCGATGCGCGCTACCCCATTTAGTGGGGGTAGAGCCTACTTGCAAGTCTCTCCGACCTTCACAAAAAAAGTTATTCAAGAATATCTCCTCAGATTTGGGGGAATTTCGTCGGTCGACCTCTTCCGAAGGTCGTACAAGCTCGGGGATGGTACCAATCGATCCGCAGGACCCAAATTAGTCCAGATGCAACCACTTTCCAAGTCTCTCCGACCTTCACAAAAAAAGTTATTCAAGAATATCTCTTTCTCCTATGTGCTTTCATCCCTAACCCTAACCCTAACCCTTCCGAAAGTCGGAGAAGCTCAAAGATGGTACTGATCGATGCGCGCTACCCCATTTAGTGGGGGTAGAGCCTACTTGCAAGTCTCTCCGACCTTCACAAAAAAAGTTATTCAAGAATATCTCTTTCTCCTATGTGCTTTCATCCCTAACCCTAACCCTAACCCTTCCGAAAGTCGGAGAAGCTCAAAGATGGTACCGATCGATGCGCGCTACCCCATTTAGTGGGGGTAGAGCCTACTTGCAAGTCTCTCCGACCTTCACAAAAAAAGTTATTCAAGAATATCTCCTCAGATTTGGGGGAATTTCGTCGGTCGACCTCTTCCGAAGGTCGTACAAGCTCGGGGATGGTACCAATCGATCCGCAGGACCCAAATTAGTCCAGATGCAACCACTTTCCAAGTCTCTCCGACCTTCACAAAAAAAGTTATTCAAGAATATCTCTTTCTCCTATGTGCTTTCATCCCTAACCCTAACCCTAACCCTTCCGAAAGTCGGAGAAGCTCAAGGATGGTACCGATCGATGCGCGCAACCCCATTTAGTGGGGGTAGAGCCTACTTGCAAGTCTCTCCGACCTTCACAAAAAAAGTTATTCAAGAATATCTCTTTCTCCTATGTGCTTTCATCCCTAACCCTAACCCTAACCCTTCCGAAAGTCGGAGAAGCTCAAGGATGGTACCGATCGATGCGCGCTACCCCATTTAGTGGGGGTAGAGCCTACTTGCAAGTCTCTCCGACCTTCACAAAAAAAGTTAGTCAAGAATATCTCTTTCTCCTATGTGCTTTCATCCCTAACCCTAACCCTAACCCTTCCGAAAGTCGGAGAAGCTCAAGGATGGTACCGATCGATGCGCGCTACCCCATTTAGTGGGGGTAGAGCCTACTTGCAAGTCTCTCCGACCTTCACAAAAAAAGTTATTCAAGAATATCTCTTTCTCCTATGTGCTTTCATCCCTAACCCTAACCCTAACCCTTCCGAAAGTCGGAGAAGCTCAAGGATGGTACTGGTCGATGCGCGCAACCCCATTTAGTGGGGGTAGAGCCTACTTGCAAGTCTCTCCGACCTTCACAAAAAAAGTTATTCAAGAATATCTCCTCAGATTTGGGGGAATTTCGTCGGTCGACCTCTTCCGAAGGTCGTACAAGCTCGGGGATGGTACCAATCGATCCGCAGGACCCAAATTAGTCCAGATGCAACCACTTTTCAAGTCTCTCCGACCTTCACAAAAAAAGTTATTCAAGAATATCTCTTTCTCCTATGTGCTTTCATCCCTAACCCTAACCCTTCCGAAAGTCGGAGAAGCTCAAGGATGGTACCGATCGATGCGCGCTACCCCATTTAGTGGGGGTAGAGCCTACTTGCAAGTCTCTCCGACCTTCACAAAAAAAGTTATTCAAGAATATCTCTTTCTCCTATGTGCTTTCATCCCTAACCCTAACCCTAACCCTTCCGAAAGTCGGAGAAGCTCAAGGATGGTACCGATCGATGCGCGCTACCCCATTTAGTGGGGGTAGAGCCTACTTGCAAGTCTCTCCGACCTTCACAAAAAAAGTTATTCAAGAATATCTCTTTCTCCTATGTGCTTTCATCCCTAACCCTAACCCTAACCCTTCCGAAAGTCGGAGAAGCTCAAGGATGGTACCGATCGATGCGCGCTACCCCATTTAGTGGGGGTAGAGCCTACTTGCAAGTCTCTCCGACCTTCACAAAAAAAGTTATTCAAGAATATCTCTTTCTCCTATGTGCTTTCATCCCTAACCCTAACCCTAACCCTTCCGAAAGTCGGAGAAGCTCAAGGATGGTACCGATCGATGCGCGCTACCCCATTTAGTGGGGGTAGAGCCTACTTGCAAGTCTCTCCGACCTTCACAAAAAAAGTTATTCAAGAATATCTCTTTCTCCTATGTGCTTTCATCCCTAACCCTAACCCTAACCCTTCCGAAAGTCGGAGAAGCTCAAGGATGGTACCGATCGATGCGCGCTACCCCATTTAGTGGGGGTAGAGCCTACTTGCAAGTCTCTCCGACCTTCACAAAAAAAGTTATTCAAGAATATCTCTTTCTCCTATGTGCTTTCATCCCTAACCCTAACCCTAACCCTTCCGAAAGTCGGAGAAGCTCAAGGATGGTACTGGTCGATGCGCGCAACCCCATTTAGTGGGGGTAGAGCCTACTTGCAAGTCTCTCCGACCTTCACAAAAAAAGTTATTCAAGAATATCTCCTCAGATTTGGGGGAATTTCGTCGGTCGACCTCTTCCGAAGGTCGTACAAGCTCGGGGATGGTACCAATCGATCCGCAGGACCCAAATTAGTCCAGATGCAACCACTTTCCAAGTCTCTCCGACCTTCACAAAAAACGTTATTCAAGAATATCTCTTTCTCCTATGTGCTTTCATCCCTAACCCTAACCCTAACCCTTCCGAAAGTCGGAGAAGCTCAAGGATGGTACCGATCGATGCGCGCTACCCCATTTAGTGGGGGTAGAGCCTACTTGCAAGTCTCTCCGACCTTCACAAAAAAAGTTATTCAAGAATATCTCCTCAGATTTGGGGGAATTTCGTCGGTCGACCTCTTCCAAAGGTCGTACAAGCTCGGGGATGGTACCAATCGATCCGCAGGACCCAAATTAGTCCAGATGCAACCACTTTCCAAGTCTCTCCGACCTTCACAAAAAAAGTTATTCAAGAATATCTCTTTCTCCTATGTGCTTTCATCCCTAACCCTAACCCTAACCCTTCCGAAAGTCGGAGAAGCTCAAAGATGGTACCGATCGATGCGCGCTACCCCATTTAGTGGGGGTAGAGCCTACTTGCAAGTCTCTCCGACCTTCACAAAAAAAGTTATTCAAGAATATCTCTTTCTCCTATGTGCTTTCATCCCTAACCCTAACCCTAACCCTTCCGAAAGTCGGAGAAGCTCAAGGATGGTACCGATCGATGCGCGCTACCCCATTTAGTGGGGGTAGAGCCTACTTGCAAGTCTCTCCGACCTTCACAAAAAAAGTTATTCAAGAATATCTCCTCAGATTTGGGGGAATTTCGTCGGTCGACCTCTTCCGAAGTCGTACAAGCTCGGGGATGGTACCAATCGATCCGCAGGACCCAAATTAGTCCAGATGCAACCACTTTCCAAGTCTCTCCGACCTTCACAAAAAAAGTTATTCAAGAATATCTCTTTCTCCTATGTGCTTTCATCCCTAACCCTAACCCTAACCCTTCCGAAAGTCGGAGAAGCTCAAGGATGGTAACGATCGATGCGCGCTACCCCATTTAGTGGGGGTAGAGCCTACTTGCAAGTCTCTCCGACCTTCACAAAAAAAGTTATTCAAGAATATCTCTTTCTCCTATGTGCTTTCATCCCTAACCCTAACCCTAACCCTTCCAAAAGTCGGAGAAGCTCAAGGATGGTACCGATCGATGCGCGCTACCCCATTTAGTGGGGGTAGAGCCTACTTGCAAGTCTCTCCGACCTTCACAAAAAAAGTTATTCAAGAATATCTCCTCAGATTTGGGGGAATTTCGTCGGTCGACCTCTTCCGAAGTCGTACAAGCTCGGGGATGGTACCAATCGATCCGCAGGACCCAAATTAGTCCAGATGCAACCACTTTCCAAGTCTCTCCGACCTTCACAAAAAAAGTTATTCAAGAATATCTCTTTCTCCTATGTGCTTTCATCCCTAACCCTAACCCTAACCCTTCCGAAAGTCGGAGAAGCTCAAGGATGGTACCGATCGATGCGCGCTACCCCATTTAGTGGGGGTAGAGCCTACTTGCAAGTCTCTCCGACCTTCACAAAAAACGTTATTCAAGAATATCTCTTTCTCCTATGTGCTTTCATCCCTAACCCTAACCCTAACCCTTCCGAAAGTCGGAGAAGCTCAAGGATGGTACCGATCGATGCGCGCTACCCCATTTAGTGGGGGTAGAGCCTACTTGCAAGTCTCTCCGACCTTCACAAAAAAAGTTATTCAAGAATATCTCCTCAGATTTGGGGGAATTTCGTCGGTCGACCTCTTCCAAAGGTCGTACAAGCTCGGGGATGGTACCAATCGATCCGCAGGACCCAAATTAGTCCAGATGCAACCACTTTCCAAGTCTCTCCGACCTTCACAAAAAAAGTTATTCAAGAATATCTCTTTCTCCTATGTGCTTTCAGCCCTAACCCTAACCCTAACCCTTCCGAAAGTCGGAGAAGCTCAAAGATGGTACTGATCGATGCGCGCTACCCCATTTAGTGGGGGTAGAGCCTACTTGCAAGTCTCTCCGACCTTCACAAAAAAAGTTATTCAAGAATATCTCTTTCTCCTATGTGCTTTCATCCCTAACCCTAACCCTAACCCTTCCGAAAGTCGGAGAAGCTCAAGGATGGTACCGATCGATGCGCGCTACCCCATTTAGTGGGGGTAGAGCCTACTTGCAAGTCTCTCCGACCTTCACAAAAAAAGTTATTCAAGAATATCTCCTCAGATTTGGGGGAATTTCGTCGGTCGACCTCTTCCGAAGGTCGTACAAGCTCGGGGATGGTACCAATCGATCCGCAGGACCCAAATTAGTCCAGATGCAACCACTTTCCAAGTCTCTCCGACCTTCACAAAAAAAGTTATTCAAGAATATCTCTTTCTCCTATGTGCTTTCATCCCTAACCCTAACCCTAACCCTTCCGAAAGTCGGAGAAGCTCAAGGATGGTACCGATCGATGCGCGCAACCCCATTTAGTGGGGGTAGAGCCTACTTGCAAGTCTCTCCGACCTTCACAAAAAAAGTTATTCAAGAATATCTCTTTCTCCTATGTGCTTTCATCCCTAACCCTAACCCTAACCCTTCCGAAAGTCGGAGAAGCTCAAGAATGGTACCAATCGATGCGCGCTACCCCATTTAGTGGGGGTAGAGCCTACTTGCAAGTCTCTCCGACCTTCACAAAAAAAGTTATTCAAGAATATCTCTTTCTCCTATGTGCTTTCATCCCTAACCCTAACCCTAACCCTTCCGAAAGTCGGAGAAGCTCAAGGATGGTACCGATCGATGCGCGCTACCCCATTTAGTGGGGGTAGAGCCTACTTGCAAGTCTCTCCGACCTTCACAAAAAAAGTTATTCAAGAATATCTCCTCAGATTTGGGGGAATTTCGTCGGTCGACCTCTTCCGAAGGTCGTACAAGCTCGGGGATGGTACCAATCGATCCGCAGGACCCAAATTAGTCCAGATGCAACCACTTTCCAAGTCTCTCCGACCTTCACAAAAAAAGTTATTCAAGAATATCTCTTTCTCCTATGTGCTTTCATCCCTATCCCTAACCCTAACCCTTCCGAAAGTCGGAGAAGCTCAAGGATGGTACCGATCGATGCGCGCAACCCCATTTAGTGGGGGTAGAGCCTACTTGCAAGTCTCTCCGACCTTCACAAAAAAAGTTATTCAAGAATATCTCTTTCTCCTATGTGCTTTCATCCCTAACCCTAACCCTAACCCTTCCGAAAGTCGGAGAAGCTCAAGGATGGTACCAATCGATGCGCGCTACCCCATTTAGTGGGGGTAGAGCCTACTTGCAAGTCTCTCCGACCTTCACAAAAAAAGTTAGTCAAGAATATCTCTTTCTCCTATGTGCTTTCATCCCTAACCCTAACCCTAACCCTTCCGAAAGTCGGAGAAGCTCAAGGATGGTACCGATCGATGCGCGCTACCCCATTTAGTGGGGGTAGAGCCTACTTGCAAGTCTCTCCGACCTTCACAAAAAAAGTTATTCAAGAATATCTCTTTCTCCTATGTGCTTTCATCCCTAACCCTAACCCTAACCCTTCCGAAAGTCGGAGAAGCTCAAGGATGGTACTGGTCGATGCGCGCAACCCCATTTAGTGGGGGTAGAGCCTACTTGCAAGTCTCTCCGACCTTCACAAAAAAAGTTATTCAAGAATATCTCCTCAGATTTGGGGGAATTTCGTCGGTCGACCTCTTCCGAAGGTCGTACAAGCTCGGGGATGGTACCAATCGATCCGCAGGACCCAAATTAGTCCAGATGCAACCACTTTCCAAGTCTCTCCGACCTTCACAAAAAAAGTTATTCAAGAATATCTTTTTCTCCTATGTGCTTTCATCCCTAACCCTAACCCTAACCCTTCCGAAAGTCGGAGAAGCTCAAGGATGGTACCGATCGATGCGCGCTACCCCATTTAGTGGGGGTAGAGCCTACTTGCAAGTCTCTCCGACCTTCACAAAAAAAGTTATTCAAGAATATCTCTTTCTCCTATGTGCTTTCATCCCTAACCCTAACCCTAACCCTTCCGAAAGTCGGAGAAGCTCAAGGATGGTACCGATCGATGCGCGCTACCCCATTTAGTGGGGGTAGAGCCTACTTGCAAGTCTCTCCGACCTTCACAAAAAAAGTTATTCAAGAATATCTCCTCAGATTTGGGGGAATTTCGTCGGTCGACCTCTTCCGAAGGTCGTACAAGCTCGGGGATGGTACCAATCGATCCGCAGGACCCAAATTAGTCCAGATGCAACCACTTTCCAAGTCTCTCCGACCTTCACAAAAAAAGTTATTCAAGAATATCTCTTTCTCCTATGTGCTTTCATCCCTAACCCTAACCCTAACCCTTCCGAAAGTCGGAGAAGCTCAAGGATGGTACCGATCGATGCGCGCTACCCCATTTAGTGGGGGTAGAGCCTACTTGCAAGTCTCTCCGACCTTCACCAAAAAAGTTATTCAAGAATATCTCTTTCTCCTATGTGCTTTCATCCCTAACCCTAACCCTAACCCTTCCGAAAGTCGGAGAAGCTCAAGGATGGTACCGATCGATGCGCGCTACCCCATTTAGTGGGGGTAGAGCCTACTTGCAAGTCTCTCCGACCTTCACAAAAAAAGTTATTCAAGAATATCTCCTCAGATTTGGGGGAATTTCGTCGGTCGACCTCTTCCGAAGGTCGTACAAGCTCGGGGATGGTACCAATCGATCCACAGGACCCAAATTAGTCCAGATGCAACCACTTTCCAAGTCTCTCCGACCTTCACAAAAAAAGTTATTCAAGAATATCTCTTTCTCCTATGTGCTTTCATCCCTAACCCTAACCCTAACCCTTCCGAAAGTCGGAGAAGCTCAAGGATGGTACCGATCGATGCGCGCTACCCCATTTAGTGGGGGTAGAGCCTACTTGCAAGTCTCTCCGACCTTCACAAAAAAAGTTATTCAAGAATATCTCTTTCTCCTATGTGCTTTCATCCCTAACCCTAACCCTAACCCTTCCGAAAGTCGGAGAAGCTCAAGGATGGTACCGATCGATGCGCGCTACCCCATTTAGTGGGGGTAAAGCCTACTTGCAAGTCTCTCCGACCTTCACAAAAAAAGTTATTCAAGAATATCTCTTTCTCCTATGTGCTTTCATCCCTAACCCTAACCCTAACCCTTCCGAAAGTCGGAGAAGCTCAAGGATGGTACCGATCGATGCGCGCTACCCCATTTAGTGGGGGTAGAGCCTACTTGCAAGTCTCTCCGACCTTCACAAAAAACGTTATTCAAGAATATCTCTTTCTCCTATGTGCTTTCATCCCTAACCCTAACCCTAACCCTTCCGAAAGTCGGAGAAGCTCAAGGATGGTACCGATCGATGCGCGCTACCCCATTTAGTGGGGGTAGAGCCTACTTGCAAGTCTCTCCGACCTTCACAAAAAAAGTTATTCAAGAATATCTCCTCAGATTTGGGGGAATTTCGTCGGTCGACCTCTTCCGAAGGTCGTACAAGCTCGGGGATGGTACCAATCGATCCGCAGGACCCAAATTAGTCCAGATGCAACCACTTTCCAAGTCTCTCCGACCTTCACAAAAAAAGTTATTCAAGAATATCTCTTTCTCCTATGTGCTTTCATCCCTAACCCTAACCCTTCCGAAAGTCGGAGAAGCTCAAGGATGGTACCGATCGATGCGCGCTACCCCATTTAGTGGGGGTAGAGCCTACTTGCAAGTCTCTCCGACCTTCACAAAAAAAGTTATTCAAGAATATCTCTTTCTCCTATGTGCTTTCATCCCTAACCCTAACCCTAACCCTTCCGAAAGTCGGAGAAGCTCAAGGATGGTACCGATCGATGCGCGCTACCCCATTTAGTGGGGGTAGAGCCTACTTGCAAGTCTCTCCGACCTTCACAAAAAAAGTTATTCAAGAATATCTCTTTCTCCTATGTGCTTTCATCCCTAACCCTAACCCTAACCCTTCCGAAAGTCGGAGAAGCTCAAGGATGGTAACGATCGATGCGCGCTACCCCATTTAGTGGGGGTAGAGCCTACTTGCAAGTCTCTCCGACCTTCACAAAAAAAGTTATTCAAGAATATCTCTTTCTCCTATGTGCTTTCATCCCTAACCCTAACCCTAACCCTTCCGAAAGTCGGAGAAGCTCAAGGATGGTACCGATCGATGCGCGCTACCCCATTTAGTGGGGGTAGAGCCTACTTGCAAGTCTCTCCGACCTTCACAAAAAAAGTTATTCAAGAATATCTCCTCAGATTTGGGGGAATTTCGTCGGTCGACCTCTTCCGAAGTCGTACAAGCTCGGGGATGGTACCAATCGATCCGCAGGACCCAAATTAGTCCAGATGCAACCACTTTCCAAGTCTCTCCGACCTTCACAAAAAAAGTTATTCAAGAATATCTCTTTCTCCTATGTGCTTTCATCCCTAACCCTAACCCTAACCCTTCCGAAAGTCGGAGAAGCTCAAGGATGGTACCGATCGATGCGCGCTACCCCATTTAGTGGGGGTAGAGCCTACTTGCAAGTCTCTCCGACCTTCACAAAAAACGTTATTCAAGAATATCTCTTTCTCCTATGTGCTTTCATCCCTAACCCTAACCCTAACCCTTCCGAAAGTCGGAGAAGCTCAAGGATGGTACCGATCGATGCGCGCTACCCCATTTAGTGGGGGTAGAGCCTACTTGCAAGTCTCTCCGACCTTCACAAAAAAAGTTATTCAAGAATATCTCCTCAGATTTGGGGGAATTTCGTCGGTCGACCTCTTCCGAAGGTCGTACAAGCTCGGGGATGGTACCAATCGATCCGCAGGACCCAAATTAGTCCAGATGCAACCACTTTCCAAGTCTCTCCGACCTTCACAAAAAAAGTTATTCAAGAATATCTCTTTCTCCTATGTGCTTTCATCCCTAACCCTAACCCTAACCCTTCCGAAAGTCGGAGAAGCTCAAAGATGGTACTGATCGATGCGCGCTACCCCATTTAGTGGGGGTAGAGCCTACTTGCAAGTCTCTCCGACCTTCACAAAAAAAGTTATTCAAGAATATCTCTTTCTCCTATGTGCTTTCATCCCTAACCCTAACCCTAACCCTTCCGAAAGTCGGAGAAGCTCAAGGATGGTACCGATCGATGCGCGCTACCCCATTTAGTGGGGGTAGAGCCTACTTGCAAGTCTCTCCGACCTTCACAAAAAAAGTTATTCAAGAATATCTCCTCAGATTTGGGGGAATTTCGTCGGTCGACCTCTTCCGAAGGTCGTACAAGCTCGGGGATGGTACCAATCGATCCGCAGGACCCAAATTAGTCCAGATGCAACCACTTTCCAAGTCTCTCCGACCTTCACAAAAAAAGTTATTCAAGAATATCTCTTTCTCCTATGTGCTTTCATCCCTAACCCTAACCCTAACCCTTCCGAAAGTCGGAGAAGCTCAAGGATGGTACCGATCGATGCGCGCAACCCCATTTAGTGGGGGTAGAGCCTACTTGCAAGTCTCTCCGACCTTCACAAAAAAAGTTATTCAAGAATATCTCTTTCTCCTATGTGCTTTCATCCCTAACCCTAACCCTAACCCTTCCGAAAGTCGGAGAAGCTCAAGGATGGTACCGATCGATGCGCGCTACCCCATTTAGTGGGGGTAGAGCCTACTTGCAAGTCTCTCCGACCTTCACAAAAAAAGTTAGTCAAGAATATCTCTTTCTCCTATGTGCTTTCATCCCTAACCCTAACCCTAACCCTTCCGAAAGTCGGAGAAGCTCAAGGATGGTACCGATCGATGCGCGCTACCCCATTTAGTGGGGGTAGAGCCTACTTGCAAGTCTCTCCGACCTTCACAAAAAAAGTTATTCAAGAATATCTCTTTCTCCTATGTGCTTTCATCCCTAACCCTAACCCTAACCCTTCCGAAAGTCGGAGAAGCTCAAGGATGGTACTGGTCGATGCGCGCAACCCCATTTAGTGGGGGTAGAGCCTACTTGCAAGTCTCTCCGACCTTCACAAAAAAAGTTATTCAAGAATATCTCCTCAGATTTGGGGGAATTTCGTCGGTCGACCTCTTCCGAAGGTCGTACAAGCTCGGGGATGGTACCAATCGATCCGCAGGACCCAAATTAGTCCAGATGCAACCACTTTCCAAGTCTCTCCGACCTTCACAAAAAAAGTTATTCAAGAATATCTCTTTCTCCTATGTGCTTTCATCCCTAACCCTAACCCTTCCGAAAGTCGGAGAAGCTCAAGGATGGTACCGATCGATGCGCGCTACCCCATTTAGTGGGGGTAGAGCCTACTTGCAAGTCTCTCCGACCTTCACAAAAAAAGTTATTCAAGAATATCTCTTTCTCCTATGTGCTTTCATCCCTAACCCTAACCCTAACCCTTCCGAAAGTCGGAGAAGCTCAAGGATGGTACCGATCGATGCGCGCTACCCCATTTAGTGGGGGTAGAGCCTACTTGCAAGTCTCTCCGACCTTCACAAAAAAAGTTATTCAAGAATATCTCTTTCTCCTATGTGCTTTCATCCCTAACCCTAACCCTAACCCTTCCGAAAGTCGGAGAAGCTCAAGGATGGTACCGATCGATGCGCGCTACCCCATTTAGTGGGGGTAGAGCCTACTTGCAAGTCTCTCCGACCTTCACAAAAAAAGTTATTCAAGAATATCTCTTTCTCCTATGTGCTTTCATCCCTAACCCTAACCCTAACCCTTCCGAAAGTCGGAGAAGCTCAAGGATGGTACCGATCGATGCGCGCTACCCCATTTAGTGGGGGTAGAGCCTACTTGCAAGTCTCTCCGACCTTCACAAAAAAAGTTATTCAAGAATATCTCTTTCTCCTATGTGCTTTCATCCCTAACCCTAACCCTAACCCTTCCGAAAGTCGGAGAAGCTCAAGGATGGTACCGATCGATGCGCGCTACCCCATTTAGTGGGGGTAGAGCCTACTTGCAAGTCTCTCCGACCTTCACAAAAAAAGTTATTCAAGAATATCTCTTTCTCCTATGTGCTTTCATCCCTAACCCTAACCCTAACCCTTCCGAAAGTCGGAGAAGCTCAAGGATGGTACTGGTCGATGCGCGCAACCCCATTTAGTGGGGGTAGAGCCTACTTGCAAGTCTCTCCGACCTTCACAAAAAAAGTTATTCAAGAATATCTCCTCAGATTTGGGGGAATTTCGTCGGTCGACCTCTTCCGAAGGTCGTACAAGCTCGGGGATGGTACCAATCGATCCGCAGGACCCAAATTAGTCCAGATGCAACCACTTTCCAAGTCTCTCCGACCTTCACAAAAAAAGTTATTCAAGAATATCTCTTTCTCCTATGTGCTTTCATCCCTAACCCTAACCCTTCCGAAAGTCGGAGAAGCTCAAGGATGGTACCGATCGATGCGCGCTACCCCATTTAGTGGGGGTAGAGCCTACTTGCAAGTCTCTCCGACCTTCACAAAAAAAGTTATTCAAGAATATCTCTTTCTCCTATGTGCTTTCATCCCTAACCCTAACCCTAACCCTTCCGAAAGTCGGAGAAGCTCAAGGATGGTACCGATCGATGCGCGCTACCCCATTTAGTGGGGGTAGAGCCTACTTGCAAGTCTCTCCGACCTTCACAAAAAAAGTTATTCAAGAATATCTCTTTCTCCTATGTGCTTTCATCCCTAACCCTAACCCTAACCCTTCCGAAAGTCGGAGAAGCTCAAGGATGGTACCGATCGATGCGCGCTACCCCATTTAGTGGGGGTAGAGCCTACTTGCAAGTCTCTCCGACCTTCACAAAAAAAGTTATTCAAGAATATCTCTTTCTCCTATGTGCTTTCATCCCTAACCCTAACCCTAACCCTTCCGAAAGTCGGAGAAGCTCAAGGATGGTACCGATCGATGCGCGCTACCCCATTTAGTGGGGGTAGAGCCTACTTGCAAGTCTCTCCGACCTTCACAAAAAAAGTTATTCAAGAATATCTCCTCAGATTTGGGGGAATTTCGTCGGTCGACCTCTTCCGAAGTCGTACAAGCTCGGGGATGGTACCAATCGATCCGCAGGACCCAAATTAGTCCAGATGCAACCACTTTCCAAGTCTCTCCGACCTTCACAAAAAAAGTTATTCAAGAATATCTCTTTCTCCAATGTGCTTTCATCCCTAACCCTAACCCTTCCGAAAGTCGGAGAAGCTCAAGGATGGTACCGATCGATGCGCGCTACCCCATTTAGTGGGGGTAGAGCCTACTTGCAAGTCTCTCCGACCTTCACAAAAAACGTTATTCAAGAATATCTCTTTCTCCTATGTGCTTTCATCCCTAACCCTAACCCTAACCCTTCCGAAAGTCGGAGAAGCTCAAGGATGGTACCGATCGATGCGCGCTACCCCATTTAGTGGGGGTAGAGCCTACTTGCAAGTCTTTCCGACCTTCACAAAAAAAGTTATTCAAGAATATCTCCTCAGATTTGGGGGAATTTCGTCGGTCGACCTCTTCCGAAGGTCGTACAAGCTCGGGGATGGTACCAATCGATCCGCAGGACCCAAATTAGTCCAGATGCAACCACTTTCCAAGTCTCTCCGACCTTCACAAAAAAAGTTATTCAAGAATATCTCTTTCTCCTATGTGCTTTCATCCCTAACCCTAACCCTAACCCTTCCGAAAGTCGGAGAAGCTCAAAGATGGTACCGATCGATGCGCGCTACCCCATTTAGTGGGGGTAGAGCCTACTTGCAAGTCTCTCCGACCTTCACAAAAAAAGTTATTCAAGAATATCTCTTTCTCCTATGTGCTTTCATCCCTAACCCTAACCCTAACCCTTCCGAAAGTCGGAGAAGCTCAAGGATGGTACCGATCGATGCGCGCTACCCCATTTAGTGGGGGTAGAGCCTACTTGCAAGTCTCTCCGACCTTCACAAAAAAAGTTATTCAAGAATATCTCCTCAGATTTGGGGGAATTTCGTCGGTCGACCTCTTCCGAAGGTCGTACAAGCTCGGGGATGGTACCAATCGATCCGCAGGACCCAAATTAGTCCAGATGCAACCACTTTCCAAGTCTCTCCGACCTTCACAAAAAAAGTTATTCAAGAATATCTCTTTCTCCTATGTGCTTTCATCCCTAACCCTAACCCTAACCCTTCCGAAAGTCGGAGAAGCTCAAAGATGGTACCGATCGATGCGCGCTACCCCATTTAGTGGGGGTAGAGCCTACTTGCAAGTCTCTCCGACCTTCACAAAAAAAGTTATTCAAGAATATCTCTTTCTCCTATGTGCTTTCAGCCCTAACCCTAACCCTAACCCTTCCGAAAGTCGGAGAAGCTCAAGGATGGTACCGATCGATGCGCGCTACCCCATTTAGTGGGGGTAGAGCCTACTTGCAAGTCTCTCCGACCTTCACAAAAAAAGTTATTCAAGAATATCTCCTCAGATTTGGGGGAATTTCGTCGGTCGACCTCTTCCGAAGGTCGTACAAGCTCGGGGATGGTACCAATCGATCCGCAGGACCCAAATTAGTCCAGATGCAACCACTTTCCAAGTCTCTCCGACCTTCACAAAAAAAGTTATTCAAGAATATCTCTTTCTCCTATGTGCTTTCATCCCTAACCCTAACCCTAACCCTTCCGAAAGTCGGAGAAGCTCAAGGATGGTACCGATCGATGCGCGCAACCCCATTTAGTGGGGGTAGAGCCTACTTGCAAGTCTCTCCGACCTTCACAAAAAAAGTTATTCAAGAATATCTCTTTCTCCTATGTGCTTTCATCCCTAACCCTAACCCTAACCCTTCCGAAAGTCGGAGAAGCTCAAAGATGGTACCGATCGATGCGCGCTACCCCATTTAGTGGGGGTAGAGCCTACTTGCAAGTCTCTCCGACCTTCACAAAAAAAGTTAGTCAAGAATATCTCTTTCTCCTATGTGCTTTCATCCCTAACCCTAACCCTAACCCTTCCGAAAGTCGGAGAAGCTCAAGGATGGTACCGATCGATGCGCGCTACCCCATTTAGTGGGGGTAGAGCCTACTTGCAAGTCTCTCCGACCTTCACAAAAAACGTTATTCAAGAATATCTCTTTCTCCTATGTGCTTTCATCCCTAACCCTAACCCTAACCCTTCCGAAAGTCGGAGAAGCTCAAGGATGGTACCGATCGATGCGCGCTACCCCATTTAGTGGGGGTAGAGCCTACTTGCAAGTCTCTCCGACCTTCACAAAAAAAGTTATTCAAGAATATCTCCTCAGATTTGGGGGAATTTCGTCGGTCGACCTCTTCCGAAGGTCGTACAAGCTCGGGGATGGTACCAATCGATCCGCAGGACCCAAATTAGTCCAGATGCAACCACTTTCCAAGTCTCTCCGACCTTCACAAAAAAAGTTATTCAAGAATATCTCTTTCTCCTATGTGCTTTCATCCCTAACCCTAACCCTAACCCTTCCGAAAGTCGGAGAAGCTCAAAGATGGTACCGATCGATGCGCGCTACCCCATTTAGTGGGGGTAGAGCCTACTTGCAAGTCTCTCCGACCTTCACAAAAAAAGTTATTCAAGAATATCTCTTTCTCCTATGTGCTTTCATCCCTAACCCTAACCCTAACCCTTCCGAAAGTCGGAGAAGCTCAAGGATGGTACCGATCGATGCGCGCTACCCCATTTAGTGGGGGTAGAGCCTACTTGCAAGTCTCTCCGACCTTCACAAAAAAAGTTATTCAAGAATATCTCCTCAGATTTGGGGGAATTTCGTCGGTCGACCTCTTCCGAAGGTCGTACAAGCTCGGGGATGGTACCAATCGATCCGCAGGACCCAAATTAGTCCAGATGCAACCACTTTCCAAGTCTCTCCGACCTTCACAAAAAAAGTTATTCAAGAATATCTCTTTCTCCTATGTGCTTTCATCCCTAACCCTAACCCTAACCCTTCCGAAAGTCGGAGAAGCTCAAGGATGGTACCGATCGATGCGCGCAACCCCATTTAGTGGGGGTAGAGCCTACTTGCAAGTCTCTCCGACCTTCACAAAAAAAGTTATTCAAGAATATCTCTTTCTCCTATGTGCTTTCATCCCTAACCCTAACCCTAACCCTTCCGAAAGTCGGAGAAGCTCAAGGATGGTAGCAATCGATGCGCGCTACCCCATTTAGTGGGGGTAGAGCCTACTTGCAAGTCTCTCCGACCTTCACAAAAAAAGTTAGTCAAGAATATCTCTTTCTCCTATGTGCTTTCATCCCTAACCCTAACCCTAACCCTTCCGAAAGTCGGAGAAGCTCAAGGATGGTACCGATCGATGCGCGCTACCCCATTTAGTGGGGGTAGAGCCTACTTGCAAGTCTCTCCGACCTTCACAAAAAAAGTTATTCAAGAATATCTCTTTCTCCTATGTGCTTTCATCCCTAACCCTAACCCTAACCCTTCCGAAAGTCGGAGAAGCTCAAGGATGGTACTGGTCGATGCGCGCAACCCCATTTAGTGGGGGTAGAGCCTACTTGCAAGTCTCTCCGACCTTCAAAAAAAAAGTTATTCAAGAATATCTCCTCAGATTTGGGGGAATTTCGTCGGTCGACCTCTTTCGAAGGTCGTACAAGCTCGGGGATGGTACCAATCGATCCGCAGGACCCAAATTAGTCCAGATGCAACCACTTTCCAAGTCTCTCCGACCTTCACAAAAAAAGTTATTCAAGAATATCTCTTTCTCCTATGTGCTTTCATCCCTAACCCTAACCCTAACCCTTCCGAAAGTCGGAGAAGCTCAAGGATGGTACCGATCGATGCGCGCTACCCCATTTAGTGGGGGTAGAGCCTACTTGCAAGTCTCTCGGACCTTCACAAAAAAAGTTATTCAAGAATATCTCTTTCTCCTATGTGCTTTCATCCCTAACCCTAACCCTAACCCTTCCGAAAGTCGGAGAAGCTCAAGGATGGTACCGATCGATGCGCACTACCCCATTTAGTGGGGGTAGAGCCTACTTGCAAGTCTCTCCGACCTTCACAAAAAAAGTTATTCAAGAATATCTCCTCAGATTTGGGGGAATTTCGTCGGTCGACCTCTTCCGAAGGTCGTACAAGCTCGGGGATGGTACCAATCGATCCGCAGGACCCAAATTAGTCCAGATGCAACCACTTTCCAAGTCTCTCCGACCTTCACAAAAAAAGTTATTCAAGAATATCTCTTTCTCCTATGTGCTTTCATCCCTAACCCTAACCCTAACCCTTCCGAAAGTCGGAGAAGCTCAAGGATGGTACCGATCGATGCGCGCTACCCCATTTAGTGGGGGTAGAGCCTACTTGCAAGTCTCTCCGACCTTCACAAAAAAAGTTATTCAAGAATATCTCTTTCTCCTATGTGCTTTCATCCCTAACCCTAACCCTAACCCTTCCGAAAGTCGGAGAAGCTCAAGGATGGTACCGATCGATGCGCGCTACCCCATTTAGTGGGGGTAGAGCCTACTTGCAAGTCTCTCCGACCTTCACAAAAAAAGTTATTCAAGAATATCTCTTTCTCCTATGTGCTTTCATCCCTAACCCTAACCCTAACCCTTCCGAAAGTCGGAGAAGCTCAAGGATGGTACCGATCGATGCGCGCTACCCCATTTAGTGGGGGTAGAGCCTACTTGCAAGTCTCTCGGACCTTCACAAAAAAAGTTATTCAAGAATATCTCTTTCTCCTATGTGCTTTCATCCCTAACCCTAACCCTTCCGAAAGTCGGAGAAGCTCAAGGATGGTACCGATCGATGCGCGCTACCCCATTTAGTGGGGGTAGAGCCTACTTGCAAGTCTCTCCGACCTTCACAAAAAAAGTTATTCAAGAATATCTCCTCAGATTTGGGGGAATTTCGTCGGTCGACCTCTTCCGAAGGTCGTACAAGCTCGGGGATGGTACCAATCGATCTGCAGGACCCAAATTAGTCCAGATGCAACCACTTTCCAAGTCTCTCCGACCTTCACAAAAAAAGTTATTCAAGAATATCTCTTTCTCCTATGTGCTTTCATCCCTAACCCTAACCCTAACCCTTCCGAAAGTCGGAGAAGCTCAAGGATGGTACCGATCGATGCGCGCTACCCCATTTAGTGGGGGTAGAGCCTACTTGCAAGTCTCTCCGACCTTCACAAAAAACGTTATTCAAGAATATCTCTTTCTCCTATGTGCTTTCATCCCTAACCCTAACCCTAACCCTTCCGAAAGTCGGAGAAGCTCAAGGATGGTACCGATCGATGCGCGCTACCCCATTTAGTGGGGGTAGAGCCTACTTGCAAGTCTCTCCGACCTTCACAAAAAAAGTTATTCAAGAATATCTCTTTCTCCTATGTGCTTTCATCCCTAACCCTAACCCTAACCCTTCCGAAAGTCGGAGAAGCTCAAGGATGGTACCGATCGATGCGCGCTACCCCATTTAGTGGGGGTAGAGCCTACTTGCAAGTCTCTCCGACCTTCACAAAAAAAGTTATTCAAGAATATCTCTTTCTCCTATGTGCTTTCATCCCTAACCCTAACCCTAACCCTTCCGAAAGTCGGAGAAGCTCAAGGATGGTAACGATCGATGCGCGCTACCCCATTTAGTGGGGGTAGAGCCTACTTGCAAGTCTCTCCGACCTTCACAAAAAAAGTTATTCAAGAATATCTCTTTCTCCTATGTGCTTTCATCCCTAACCCTAACCCTTCCGAAAGTCGGAGAAGCTCAAGGATGGTACCGATCGATGCGCGCTACCCCATTTAGTGGGGGTAGAGCCTACTTGCAAGTCTCTCCGACCTTCACAAAAAAAGTTATTCAAGAATATCTCCTCAGATTTGGGGGAATTTCGTCGGTCGACCTCTTCCGAAGTCGTACAAGCTCGGGGATGGTACCAATCGATCCGCAGGACCCAAATTAGTCCAGATGCAACCACTTTCCAAGTCTCTCCGACCTTCACAAAAAAAGTTATTCAAGAATATCTCTTTCTCCTATGTGCTTTCATCCCTAACCCTAACCCTAACCCTTCCGAAAGTCGGAGAAGCTCAAGGATGGTACCGATCGATGCGCGCTACCCCATTTAGTGGGGGTAGAGCCTACTTGCAAGTCTCTCCGACCTTCACAAAAAACGTTATTCAAGAATATCTCTTTCTCCTATGTGCTTTCATCCCTAACCCTAACCCTAACCCTTCCGAAAGTCGGAGAAGCTCAAGGATGGTACCGATCGATGCGCGCTACCCCATTTAGTGGGGGTAGAGCCTACTTGCAAGTCTCTCCGACCTTCACAAAAAAAGTTATTCAAGAATATCTCCTCAGATTTGGGGGAATTTCGTCGGTCGACCTCTTCCGAAGGTCGTACAAGCTCGGGGATGGTACCAATCGATCCGCAGGACCCAAATTAGTCCAGATGCAACCACTTTCCAAGTCTCTCCGACCTTCACAAAAAAAGTTATTCAAGAATATCTCTTTCTCCTATGTGCTTTCATCCCTAACCCTAACCCTAACCCTTCCGAAAGTCGGAGAAGCTCAAAGATGGTACCGATCGATGCGCGCTACCCCATTTAGTGGGGGTAGAGCCTACTTGCAAGTCTCTCCGACCTTCACAAAAAAAGTTATTCAAGAATATCTCTTTCTCCTATGTGCTTTCATCCCTAACCCTAACCCTAACCCTTCCGAAAGTCGGAGAAGCTCAAGGATGGTACCGATCGATGCGCGCTACCCCATTTAGTGGGGGTAGAGCCTACTTGCAAGTCTCTCCGACCTTCACAAAAAAAGTTATTCAAGAATATCTCCTCAGATTTGGGGGAATTTCGTCGGTCGACCTCTTCCGAAGGTCGTACAAGCTCGGGGATGGTACCAATCGATCCGCAGGACCCAAATTAGTCCAGATGCAACCACTTTCCAAGTCTCTCCGACCTTCACAAAAAAAGTTATTCAAGAATATCTCTTTCTCCTATGTGCTTTCATCCCTAACCCTAACCCTAACCCTTCCGAAAGTCGGAGAAGCTCAAGGATGGTACCGATCGATGCGCGCTACCCCATTTAGTGGGGGTAGAGCCTACTTGCAAGTCTCTCCGACCTTCACAAAAAAAGTTATTCAAGAATATCTCTTTCTCCTATGTGCTTTCATCCCTAACCCTAACCCTAACCCTTCCGAAAGTCGGAGAAGCTCAAGGATGGTACCGATCGATGCGCGCTACCCCATTTAGTGGGGGTAGAGCCTACTTGCAAGTCTCTCCGACCTTCACAAAAAAAGTTATTCAAGAATATCTCTTTCTCCTATGTGCTTTCATCCCTAACCCTAACCCTAACCCTTCCGAAAGTCGGAGAAGCTCAAGGATGGTACCGATCGATGCGCGCTACCCCATTTAGTGGGGGTAGAGCCTACTTGCAAGTCTCTCGGACCTTCACAAAAAAAGTTATTCAAGAATATCTCTTTCTCCTATGTGCTTTCATCCCTAACCCTAACCCTAACCCTTCCGAAAGTCGGAGAAGCTCAAGGATGGTACCGATCGATGCGCGCTACCCCATTTAGTGGGGGTAGAGCCTACTTGCAAGTCTCTCCGACCTTCACAAAAAAAGTTATTCAAGAATATCTCCTCAGATTTGGGGGAATTTCGTCGGTCGACCTCTTCCGAAGGTCGTACAAGCTCGGGGATGGTACCAATCGATCTGCAGGACCCAAATTAGTCCAGATGCAACCACTTTCCAAGTCTCTCCGACCTTCACAAAAAAAGTTATTCAAGAATATCTCTTTCTCCTATGTGCTTTCATCCCTAACCCTAACCCTAACCCTTCCGAAAGTCGGAGAAGCTCAAGGATGGTACCGATCGATGCGCGCTACCCCATTTAGTGGGGGTAGAGCCTACTTGCAAGTCTCTCCGACCTTCACAAAAAACGTTATTCAAGAATATCTCTTTCTCCTATGTGCTTTCATCCCTAACCCTAACCCTAACCCTTCCGAAAGTCGGAGAAGCTCAAGGATGGTACCGATCGATGCGCGCTACCCCATTTAGTGGGGGTAGAGCCTACTTGCAAGTCTCTCCGACCTTCACAAAAAAAGTTATTCAAGAATATCTCTTTCTCCTATGTGCTTTCATCCCTAACCCTAACCCTAACCCTTCCGAAAGTCGGAGAAGCTCAAGGATGGTACCGATCGATGCGCGCTACCCCATTTAGTGGGGGTAGAGCCTACTTGCAAGTCTCTCCGACCTTCACAAAAAAAGTTATTCAAGAATATCTCTTTCTCCTATGTGCTTTCATCCCTAACCCTAACCCTAACCCTTCCGAAAGTCGGAGAAGCTCAAGGATGGTAACGATCGATGCGCGCTACCCCATTTAGTGGGGGTAGAGCCTACTTGCAAGTCTCTCCGACCTTCACAAAAAAAGTTATTCAAGAATATCTCTTTCTCCTATGTGCTTTCATCCCTAACCCTAACCCTTCCGAAAGTCGGAGAAGCTCAAGGATGGTACCGATCGATGCGCGCTACCCCATTTAGTGGGGGTAGAGCCTACTTGCAAGTCTCTCCGACCTTCACAAAAAAAGTTATTCAAGAATATCTCCTCAGATTTGGGGGAATTTCGTCGGTCGACCTCTTCCGAAGTCGTACAAGCTCGGGGATGGTACCAATCGATCCGCAGGACCCAAATTAGTCCAGATGCAACCACTTTCCAAGTCTCTCCGACCTTCACAAAAAAAGTTATTCAAGAATATCTCTTTCTCCTATGTGCTTTCATCCCTAACCCTAACCCTAACCCTTCCGAAAGTCGGAGAAGCTCAAGGATGGTACCGATCGATGCGCGCTACCCCATTTAGTGGGGGTAGAGCCTACTTGCAAGTCTCTCCGACCTTCACAAAAAACGTTATTCAAGAATATCTCTTTCTCCTATGTGCTTTCATCCCTAACCCTAACCCTAACCCTTCCGAAAGTCGGAGAAGCTCAAGGATGGTACCGATCGATGCGCGCTACCCCATTTAGTGGGGGTAGAGCCTACTTGCAAGTCTCTCCGACCTTCACAAAAAAAGTTATTCAAGAATATCTCCTCAGATTTGGGGGAATTTCGTCGGTCGACCTCTTCCGAAGGTCGTACAAGCTCGGGGATGGTACCAATCGATCCGCAGGACCCAAATTAGTCCAGATGCAACCACTTTCCAAGTCTCTCCGACCTTCACAAAAAAAGTTATTCAAGAATATCTCTTTCTCCTATGTGCTTTCATCCCTAACCCTAACCCTAACCCTTCCGAAAGTCGGAGAAGCTCAAGGATGGTACCGATCGATGCGCGCTACCCCATTTAGTGGGGGTAGAGCCTACTTGCAAGTCTCTCCGACCTTCACAAAAAACGTTATTCAAGAATATCTCTTTCTCCTATGTGCTTTCATCCCTAACCCTAACCCTAACCCTTCCGAAAGTCGGAGAAGCTCAAGGATGGTACCGATCGATGCGCGCTACCCCATTTAGTGGGGGTAGAGCCTACTTGCAAGTCTCTCCGACCTTCACAAAAAAAGTTATTCAAGAATATCTCTTTCTCCTATGTGCTTTCATCCCTAACCCTAACCCTAACCCTTCCGAAAGTCGGAGAAGCTCAAGGATGGTACCGATCGATGCGCGCTACCCCATTTAGTGGGGGTAGAGCCTACTTGCAAGTCTCTCCGACCTTCACAAAAAAAGTTATTCAAGAATATCTCTTTCTCCTATGTGCTTTCATCCCTAACCCTAACCCTAACCCTTCCGAAAGTCGGAGAAGCTCAAGGATGGTAACGATCGATGCGCGCTACCCCATTTAGTGGGGGTAGAGCCTACTTGCAAGTCTCTCCGACCTTCACAAAAAAAGTTATTCAAGAATATCTCTTTCTCCTATGTGCTTTCATCCCTAACCCTAACCCTTCCGAAAGTCGGAGAAGCTCAAGGATGGTACCGATCGATGCGCGCTACCCCATTTAGTGGGGGTAGAGCCTACTTGCAAGTCTCTCCGACCTTCACAAAAAAAGTTATTCAAGAATATCTCCTCAGATTTGGGGGAATTTCGTCGGTCGACCTCTTCCGAAGTCGTACAAGCTCGGGGATGGTACCAATCGATCCGCAGGACCCAAATTAGTCCAGATGCAACCACTTTCCAAGTCTCTCCGACCTTCACAAAAAAAGTTATTCAAGAATATCTCTTTCTCCTATGTGCTTTCATCCCTAACCCTAACCCTAACCCTTCCGAAAGTCGGAGAAGCTCAAGGATGGTACCGATCGATGCGCGCTACCCCATTTAGTGGGGGTAGAGCCTACTTGCAAGTCTCTCCGACCTTCACAAAAAACGTTATTCAAGAATATCTCTTTCTCCTATGTGCTTTCATCCCTAACCCTAACCCTAACCCTTCCGAAAGTCGGAGAAGCTCAAGGATGGTACCGATCGATGCGCGCTACCCCATTTAGTGGGGGTAGAGCCTACTTGCAAGTCTCTCCGACCTTCACAAAAAAAGTTATTCAAGAATATCTCCTCAGATTTGGGGGAATTTCGTCGGTCGACCTCTTCCGAAGGTCGTACAAGCTCGGGGATGGTACCAATCGATCCGCAGGACCCAAATTAGTCCAGATGCAACCACTTTCCAAGTCTCTCCGACCTTCACAAAAAAAGTTATTCAAGAATATCTCTTTCTCCTATGTGCTTTCATCCCTAACCCTAACCCTAACCCTTCCGAAAGTCGGAGAAGCTCAAAGATGGTACCGATCGATGCGCGCTACCCCATTTAGTGGGGGTAGAGCCTACTTGCAAGTCTCTCCGACCTTCACAAAAAAAGTTATTCAAGAATATCTCTTTCTCCTATGTGCTTTCATCCCTAACCCTAACCCTAACCCTTCCGAAAGTCGGAGAAGCTCAAGGATGGTACCGATCGATGCGCGCTACCCCATTTAGTGGGGGTAGAGCCTACTTGCAAGTCTCTCCGACCTTCACAAAAAAAGTTATTCAAGAATATCTCCTCAGATTTGGGGGAATTTCGTCGGTCGACCTCTTCCGAAGGTCGTACAAGCTCGGGGATGGTACCAATCGATCCGCAGGACCCAAATTAGTCCAGATGCAACCACTTTCCAAGTCTCTCCGACCTTCACAAAAAAAGTTATTCAAGAATATCTCTTTCTCCTATGTGCTTTCATCCCTAACCCTAACCCTAACCCTTCCGAAAGTCGGAGAAGCTCAAGGATGGTACCGATCGATGCGCGCTACCCCATTTAGTGGGGGTAGAGCCTACTTGCAAGTCTCTCCGACCTTCACAAAAAAAGTTATTCAAGAATATCTCTTTCTCCTATGTGCTTTCATCCCTAACCCTAACCCTAACCCTTCCGAAAGTCGGAGAAGCTCAAGGATGGTACCGATCGATGCGCGCTACCCCATTTAGTGGGGGTAGAGCCTACTTGCAAGTCTCTCCGACCTTCACAAAAAAAGTTATTCAAGAATATCTCTTTCTCCTATGTGCTTTCATCCCTAACCCTAACCCTAACCCTTCCGAAAGTCGGAGAAGCTCAAGGATGGTACCGATCGATGCGCGCTACCCCATTTAGTGGGGGTAGAGCCTACTTGCAAGTCTCTCGGACCTTCACAAAAAAAGTTATTCAAGAATATCTCTTTCTCCTATGTGCTTTCATCCCTAACCCTAACCCTAACCCTTCCGAAAGTCGGAGAAGCTCAAGGATGGTACCGATCGATGCGCGCTACCCCATTTAGTGGGGGTAGAGCCTACTTGCAAGTCTCTCCGACCTTCACAAAAAAAGTTATTCAAGAATATCTCCTCAGATTTGGGGGAATTTCGTCGGTCGACCTCTTCCGAAGGTCGTACAAGCTCGGGGATGGTACCAATCGATCTGCAGGACCCAAATTAGTCCAGATGCAACCACTTTCCAAGTCTCTCCGACCTTCACAAAAAAAGTTATTCAAGAATATCTCTTTCTCCTATGTGCTTTCATCCCTAACCCTAACCCTAACCCTTCCGAAAGTCGGAGAAGCTCAAGGATGGTACCGATCGATGCGCGCTACCCCATTTAGTGGGGGTAGAGCCTACTTGCAAGTCTCTCCGACCTTCACAAAAAACGTTATTCAAGAATATCTCTTTCTCCTATGTGCTTTCATCCCTAACCCTAACCCTAACCCTTCCGAAAGTCGGAGAAGCTCAAGGATGGTACCGATCGATGCGCGCTACCCCATTTAGTGGGGGTAGAGCCTACTTGCAAGTCTCTCCGACCTTCACAAAAAAAGTTATTCAAGAATATCTCTTTCTCCTATGTGCTTTCATCCCTAACCCTAACCCTAACCCTTCCGAAAGTCGGAGAAGCTCAAGGATGGTACCGATCGATGCGCGCTACCCCATTTAGTGGGGGTAGAGCCTACTTGCAAGTCTCTCCGACCTTCACAAAAAAAGTTATTCAAGAATATCTCTTTCTCCTATGTGCTTTCATCCCTAACCCTAACCCTAACCCTTCCGAAAGTCGGAGAAGCTCAAGGATGGTAACGATCGATGCGCGCTACCCCATTTAGTGGGGGTAGAGCCTACTTGCAAGTCTCTCCGACCTTCACAAAAAAAGTTATTCAAGAATATCTCTTTCTCCTATGTGCTTTCATCCCTAACCCTAACCCTTCCGAAAGTCGGAGAAGCTCAAGGATGGTACCGATCGATGCGCGCTACCCCATTTAGTGGGGGTAGAGCCTACTTGCAAGTCTCTCCGACCTTCACAAAAAAAGTTATTCAAGAATATCTCCTCAGATTTGGGGGAATTTCGTCGGTCGACCTCTTCCGAAGTCGTACAAGCTCGGGGATGGTACCAATCGATCCGCAGGACCCAAATTAGTCCAGATGCAACCACTTTCCAAGTCTCTCCGACCTTCACAAAAAAAGTTATTCAAGAATACCTCTTTCTCCTATGTGCTTTCATCCCTAACCCTAACCCTAACCCTTCCGAAAGTCGGAGAAGCTCAAGGATGGTACCGATCGATGCGCGCTACCCCATTTAGTGGGGGTAGAGCCTACTTGCAAGTCTCTCCGACCTTCACAAAAAACGTTATTCAAGAATATCTCTTTCTCCTATGTGCTTTCATCCCTAACCCTAACCCTAACCCTTCCGAAAGTCGGAGAAGCTCAAGGATGGTACCGATCGATGCGCGCTACCCCATTTAGTGGGGGTAGAGCCTACTTGCAAGTCTCTCCGACCTTCACAAAAAAAGTTATTCAAGAATATCTCCTCAGATTTGGGGGAATTTCGTCGGTCGACCTCTTCCGAAGGTCGTACAAGCTCGGGGATGGTACCAATCGATCCGCAGGACCCAAATTAGTCCAGATGCAACCACTTTCCAAGTCTCTCCGACCTTCACAAAAAAAGTTATTCAAGAATATCTCTTTCTCCTATGTGCTTTCATCCCTAACCCTAACCCTAACCCTTCCGAAAGTCGGAGAAGCTCAAAGATGGTACCGATCGATGCGCGCTACCCCATTTAGTGGGGGTAGAGCCTACTTGCAAGTCTCTCCGACCTTCACAAAAAAAGTTATTCAAGAATATCTCTTTCTCCTATGTGCTTTCATCCCTAACCCTAACCCTAACCCTTCCGAAAGTCGGAGAAGCTCAAGGATGGTACCGATCGATGCGCGCTACCCCATTTAGTGGGGGTAGAGCCTACTTGCAAGTCTCTCCGACCTTCACAAAAAAAGTTATTCAAGAATATCTCCTCAGATTTGGGGGAATTTCGTCGGTCGACCTCTTCCGAAGGTCGTACAAGCTCGGGGATGGTACCAATCGATCTGCAGGACCCAAATTAGTCCAGATGCAACCACTTTCCAAGTCTCTCCGACCTTCACAAAAAAAGTTATTCAAGAATATCTCTTTCTCCTATGTGCTTTCATCCCTAACCCTAACCCTAACCCTTCCGAAAGTCGGAGAAGCTCAAGGATGGTACCGATCGATGCGCGCTACCCCATTTAGTGGGGGTAGAGCCTACTTGCAAGTCTCTCCGACCTTCACAAAAAACGTTATTCAAGAATATCTCTTTCTCCTATGTGCTTTCATCCCTAACCCTAACCCTAACCCTTCCGAAAGTCGGAGAAGCTCAAGGATGGTACCGATCGATGCGCGCTACCCCATTTAGTGGGGGTAGAGCCTACTTGCAAGTCTCTCCGACCTTCACAAAAAAAGTTATTCAAGAATATCTCTTTCTCCTATGTGCTTTCATCCCTAACCCTAACCCTAACCCTTCCGAAAGTCGGAGAAGCTCAAGGATGGTACCGATCGATGCGCGCTACCCCATTTAGTGGGGGTAGAGCCTACTTGCAAGTCTCTCCGACCTTCACAAAAAAAGTTATTCAAGAATATCTCTTTCTCCTATGTGCTTTCATCCCTAACCCTAACCCTAACCCTTCCGAAAGTCGGAGAAGCTCAAGGATGGTAACGATCGATGCGCGCTACCCCATTTAGTGGGGGTAGAGCCTACTTGCAAGTCTCTCCGACCTTCACAAAAAAAGTTATTCAAGAATATCTCTTTCTCCTATGTGCTTTCATCCCTAACCCTAACCCTTCCGAAAGTCGGAGAAGCTCAAGGATGGTACCGATCGATGCGCGCTACCCCATTTAGTGGGGGTAGAGCCTACTTGCAAGTCTCTCCGACCTTCACAAAAAAAGTTATTCAAGAATATCTCCTCAGATTTGGGGGAATTTCGTCGGTCGACCTCTTCCGAAGTCGTACAAGCTCGGGGATGGTACCAATCGATCCGCAGGACCCAAATTAGTCCAGATGCAACCACTTTCCAAGTCTCTCCGACCTTCACAAAAAAAGTTATTCAAGAATATCTCTTTCTCCTATGTGCTTTCATCCCTAACCCTAACCCTAACCCTTCCGAAAGTCGGAGAAGCTCAAGGATGGTACCGATCGATGCGCGCTACCCCATTTAGTGGGGGTAGAGCCTACTTGCAAGTCTCTCCGACCTTCACAAAAAACGTTATTCAAGAATATCTCTTTCTCCTATGTGCTTTCATCCCTAACCCTAACCCTAACCCTTCCGAAAGTCGGAGAAGCTCAAGGATGGTACCGATCGATGCGCGCTACCCCATTTAGTGGGGGTAGAGCCTACTTGCAAGTCTCTCCGACCTTCACAAAAAAAGTTATTCAAGAATATCTCCTCAGATTTGGGGGAATTTCGTCGGTCGACCTCTTCCGAAGGTCGTACAAGCTCGGGGATGGTACCAATCGATCCGCAGGACCCAAATTAGTCCAGATGCAACCACTTTCCAAGTCTCTCCGACCTTCACAAAAAAAGTTATTCAAGAATATCTCTTTCTCCTATGTGCTTTCATCCCTAACCCTAACCCTAACCCTTCCGAAAGTCGGAGAAGCTCAAAGATGGTACCGATCGATGCGCGCTACCCCATTTAGTGGGGGTAGAGCCTACTTGCAAGTCTCTCCGACCTTCACAAAAAAAGTTATTCAAGAATATCTCTTTCTCCTATGTGCTTTCATCCCTAACCCTAACCCTAACCCTTCCGAAAGTCGGAGAAGCTCAAGGATGGTACCGATCGATGCGCGCTACCCCATTTAGTGGGGGTAGAGCCTACTTGCAAGTCTCTCGGACCTTCACAAAAAAAGTTATTCAAGAATATCTCTTTCTCCTATGTGCTTTCATCCCTAACCCTAACCCTAACCCTTCCGAAAGTCGGAGAAGCTCAAGGATGGTACCGATCGATGCGCGCTACCCCATTTAGTGGGGGTAGAGCCTACTTGCAAGTCTCTCCGACCTTCACAAAAAAAGTTATTCAAGAATATCTCCTCAGATTTGGGGGAATTTCGTCGGTCGACCTCTTCCGAAGGTCGTACAAGCTCGGGGATGGTACCAATCGATCTGCAGGACCCAAATTAGTCCAGATGCAACCACTTTCCAAGTCTCTCCGACCTTCACAAAAAAAGTTATTCAAGAATATCTCTTTCTCCTATGTGCTTTCATCCCTAACCCTAACCCTAACCCTTCCGAAAGTCGGAGAAGCTCAAGGATGGTACCGATCGATGCGCGCTACCCCATTTAGTGGGGGTAGAGCCTACTTGCAAGTCTCTCCGACCTTCACAAAAAACGTTATTCAAGAATATCTCTTTCTCCTATGTGCTTTCATCCCTAACCCTAACCCTAACCCTTCCGAAAGTCGGAGAAGCTCAAGGATGGTACCGATCGATGCGCGCTACCCCATTTAGTGGGGGTAGAGCCTACTTGCAAGTCTCTCCGACCTTCACAAAAAAAGTTATTCAAGAATATCTCCTCAGATTTGGGGGAATTTCGTCGGTCGACCTCTTCCGAAGGTCGTACAAGCTCGGGGATGGTACCAATCGATCCGCAGGACCCAAATTAGTCCAGATGCAACCACTTTCCAAGTCTCTCCGACCTTCACAAAAAAAGTTATTCAAGAATATCTCTTTCTCCTATGTGCTTTCATCCCTAACCCTAACCCTAACCCTTCCGAAAGTCGGAGAAGCTCAAGGATGGTACCGATCGATGCGCGCTACCCCATTTAGTGGGGGTAGAGCCTACTTGCAAGTCTCTCCGACCTTCACAAAAAAAGTTATTCAAGAATATCTCTTTCTCCTATGTGCTTTCATCCCTAACCCTAACCCTAACCCTTCCGAAAGTCGGAGAAGCTCAAGGATGGTACCGATCGATGCGCGCTACCCCATTTAGTGGGGGTAGAGCCTACTTGCAAGTCTCTCCGACCTTCACAAAAAAAGTTATTCAAGAATATCTCTTTCTCCTATGTGCTTTCATCCCTAACCCTAACCCTAACCCTTCCGAAAGTCGGAGAAGCTCAAGGATGGTAACGATCGATGCGCGCTACCCCATTTAGTGGGGGTAGAGCCTACTTGCAAGTCTCTCCGACCTTCACAAAAAAAGTTATTCAAGAATATCTCTTTCTCCTATGTGCTTTCATCCCTAACCCTAACCCTTCCGAAAGTCGGAGAAGCTCAAGGATGGTACCGATCGATGCGCGCTACCCCATTTAGTGGGGGTAGAGCCTACTTGCAAGTCTCTCCGACCTTCACAAAAAAAGTTATTCAAGAATATCTCCTCAGATTTGGGGGAATTTCGTCGGTCGACCTCTTCCGAAGTCGTACAAGCTCGGGGATGGTACCAATCGATCCGCAGGACCCAAATTAGTCCAGATGCAACCACTTTCCAAGTCTCTCCGACCTTCACAAAAAAAGTTATTCAAGAATATCTCTTTCTCCTATGTGCTTTCATCCCTAACCCTAACCCTAACCCTTCCGAAAGTCGGAGAAGCTCAAAGATGGTACCGATCGATGCGCGCTACCCCATTTAGTGGGGGTAGAGCCTACTTGCAAGTCTCTCCGACCTTCACAAAAAACGTTATTCAAGAATATCTCTTTCTCCTATGTGCTTTCATCCCTAACCCTAACCCTAACCCTTCCGAAAGTCGGAGAAGCTCAAGGATGGTACCGATCGATGCGCGCTACCCCATTTAGTGGGGGTAGAGCCTACTTGCAAGTCTCTCCGACCTTCACAAAAAAAGTTATTCAAGAATATCTCCTCAGATTTGGGGGAATTTCGTCGGTCGACCTCTTCCGAAGGTCGTACAAGCTCGGGGATGGTACCAATCGATCTGCAGGACCCAAATTAGTCCAGATGCAACCACTTTCCAAGTCTCTCCGACCTTCACAAAAAAAGTTATTCAAGAATATCTCTTTCTCCTATGTGCTTTCATCCCTAACCCTAACCCTAACCCTTCCGAAAGTCGGAGAAGCTCAAAGATGGTACCGATCGATGCGCGCTACCCCATTTAGTGGGGGTAGAGCCTACTTGCAAGTCTCTCCGACCTTCACAAAAAAAGTTATTCAAGAATATCTCTTTCTCCTATGTGCTTTCATCCCTAACCCTAACCCTTCCGAAAGTCGGAGAAGCTCAAAGATGGTACCGATCGATGCGCGCTACCCCATTTAGTGGGGGTAGAGCCTACTTGCAAGTCTCTCCGACCTTCACAAAAAAAGTTATTCAAGAATATCTCCTCAGATTTGGGGGAATTTCGTCGGTCGACCTCTTCCGAAGTCGTACAAGCTCGGGGATGGTACCAATCGATCCGCAGGACCCAAATTAGTCCAGATGCAACCACTTTCCAAGTCTCTCCGACCTTCACAAAAAAAGTTATTCAAGAATATCTCTTTCTCCTATGTGCTTTCATCCCTAACCCTAACCCTAACCCTTCCGAAAGTCGGAGAAGCTCAAGGATGGTACCGATCGATGCGCGCAACCCCATTTAGTGGGGGTAGAGCCTACTTGCAAGTCTCTCCGACCTTCACAAAAAAAGTTATTCAAGAATATCTCTTTCTCCTATGTGCTTTCATCCCTAACCCTAACCCTAACCCTTCCGAAAGTCGGAGAAGCTCAAGGATGGTACCGATCGATGCGCGCTACCCCATTTAGTGGGGGTAAAGCCTACTTGCAAGTCTCTCCGACCTTCACAAAAAAAGTTATTCAAGAATATCTCTTTCTCCTATGTGCTTTCATCCCTAACCCTAACCCTAACCCTTCCGAAAGTCGGAGAAGCTCAAGGATGGTACCGATCGATGCGCGCTACCCCATTTAGTGGGGGTAGAGCCTACTTGCAAGTCTCTCCGACCTTCACAAAAAAAGTTATTCAAGAATATCTCCTCAGATTTGGGGGAATTTCGTCGGTCGACCTCTTCCGAAGGTCGTACAAGCTCGGGGATGGTACCAATCGATCTGCAGGACCCAAATTAGTCCAGATGCAACCACTTTCCAAGTCTCTCCGACCTTCACAAAAAAAGTTATTCAAGAATATCTCTTTCTCCTATGTGCTTTCATCCCTAACCCTAACCCTAACCCTTCCGAAAGTCGGAGAAGCTCAAGGATGGTACCGATCGATGCGCGCAACCCCATTTAGTGGGGGTAGAGCCTACTTGCAAGTCTCTCCGACCTTCACAAAAAAAGTTATTCAAGAATATCTCTTTCTCCTATGTGCTTTCATCCCTAACCCTAACCCTAACCCTTCCGAAAGTCGGAGAAGCTCAAGGATGGTACCGATCGATGCGCGCTACCCCATTTAGTGGGGGTAGAGCCTACTTGCAAGTCTCTCCGACCTTCACAAAAAAAGTTATTCAAGAATATCTCTTTCTCCTATGTGCTTTCATCCCTAACCCTAACCCTAACCCTTCCGAAAGTCGGAGAAGCTCAAGGATGGTACCGATCGATGCGCGCTACCCCATTTAGTGGGGGTAGAGCCTACTTGCAAGTCTCTCCGACCTTCACAAAAAAAGTTATTCAAGAATATCTCCTCAGATTTGGGGGAATTTCGTCGGTCGACCTCTTCCGAAGGTCGTACAAGCTCGGGGATGGTACCAATCGATCCGCAGGACCCAAATTAGTCCAGATGCAACCACTTTCCAAGTCTCTCCGACCTTCACAAAAAAAGTTATTCAAGAATATCTCTTTCTCCTATGTGCTTTCATCCCTAACCCTAACACTAACCCTTCCGAAAGTCGGAGAAGCTCAAGGATGGTACCGATCGATGCGCGCAACCCCATTTAGTGGGGGTAGAGCCTACTTGCAAGTCTTTCCGACCTTCACAAAAAAAGTTATTCAAGAATATCTCTTTCTCCTATGTGCTTTCATCCCTAACCCTAACCCTAACCCTTCCGAAAGTCGGAGAAGCTCAAGAATGGTACCGATCGATGCGCGCTACCCCATTTAGTGGGGGTAGAGCCTACTTGCAAGTCTCTCCGACCTTCACAAAAAAAGTTATTCAAGAATATCTCTTTCTCCTATGTGCTTTCATCCCTAACCCTAACCCTAACCCTTCCGAAAGTCGGAGAAGCTCAAGGATGGTACCGATCGATGCGCGCTACCCCATTTAGTGGGGGTAGAGCCTACTTGCAAGTCTCTCCGACCTTCACAAAAAAAGTTATTCAAGAATATCTCCTCAGATTTGGGGGAATTTCGTCGGTCGACCTCTTCCGAAGGTCGTACAAGCTCGGGGATGGTACCAATCGATCTGCAGGACCCAAATTAGTCCAGATGCAACCACTTTCCAAGTCTCTCCGACCTTCACAAAAAAAGTTATTCAAGAATATCTCTTTCTCCTATGTGCTTTCATCCCTAACCCTAACCCTAACCCTTCCGAAAGTCGGAGAAGCTCAAGGATGGTACCGATCGATGCGCGCTACCCCATTTAGTGGGGGTAGAGCCTACTTGCAAGTCTCTCCGACCTTCACAAAAAAAGTTATTCAAGAATATCTCTTTCTCCTATGTGCTTTCATCCCTAACCCTAACCCTAACCCTTCCGAAAGTCGGAGAAGCTCAAGGATGGTACCGATCGATGCGCGCTACCCCATTTAGTGGGGGTAGAGCCTACTTGCAAGTCTCTCCGACCTTCACAAAAAAAGTTATTCAAGAATATCTCCTCAGATTTGGGGGAATTTCGTCGGTCGACCTCTTCCGAATGTCGTACAAGCTCGGGGATGGTACCAATCGATCCGCAGGACCCAAATTAGTCCAGATGCAACCACTTTCCAAGTCTCTCCGACCTTCACAAAAAAAGTTATTCAAGAATATCTCTTTCTCCTATGTGCTTTCATCCCTAACCCTAACCCTAACCCTTCCGAAAGTCGGAGAAGCTCAAGGATGGTACCGATCGATGCGCGCTACCCCATTTAGTGGGGGTAGAGCCTACTTGCAAGTCTCTCCGACCTTCACAAAAAAAGTTATTCAAGAATATCTCCTCAGATTTGGGGGAATTTCGTCGGTCGACCTCTTCCGAAGGTCGTACAAGCTCGGGGATGGTACCAATCGATCCGCAGGACCCAAATTAGTCCAGATGCAACCACTTTTCAAGTCTCTCCGACCTTCACAAAAAAAGTTATTCAAGAATATCTCTTTCTCCTATGTGCTTTCATCCCTAACCCTAACCCTAACCCTTCCGAAAGTCGGAGAAGCTCAAGGATGGTACCGATCGATGCGCGCTACCCCATTTAGTGGGGGTAGAGCCTACTTGCAAGTCTCTCCGACCTTCACAAAAAAAGTTATTCAAGAATATCTCTTTCTCCTATGTGCTTTCATCCCTAACCCTAACCCTAACCCTTCCGAAAGTCGGAGAAGCTCAAGGATGGTACCGATCGATGCGCGCAACCCCATTTAGTGGGGGTAGAGCCTACTTGCAAGTCTCTCCGACCTTCACAAAAAAAGTTATTCAAGAATATCTCCTCAGATTTGGGGGAATTTCGTCGGTCGACCTCTTCCGAAGGTCGTACAAGCTCGGGGATGATACCAATCGATCCGCAGGACCCAAATTAGTCCAGATGCAACCACTTTCCAAGTCTCTCCGACCTTCACAAAAAAAGTTATTCAAGAATATCTCTTTCTCCTATGTGCTTTCATCCCTAACCCTAACCCTAACCCTTCCGAAAGTCGGAGAAGCTCAAGGATGGTACCGATCGATGCGCGCTACCCCATTTAGTGGGGGTAGAGCCTACTTGCAAGTCTCTCCGACCTTCACAAAAAACGTTATTCAAGAATATCTCTTTCTCCTATGTGCTTTCATCCCTAACCCTAACCCTAACCCTTCCGAAAGTCGGAGAAGCTCAAGGATGGTACCGATCGATGCGCGCTACCCCATTTAGTGGGGGTAGAGCCTACTTGCAAGTCTCTCCGACCTTCACAAAAAAAGTTATTCAAGAATATCTCCTCAGATTTGGGGGAATTTCGTCGGTCGACCTCTTCCGAAGGTCGTACAAGCTCGGGGATGGTACCAATCGATCCGCAGGACCCAAATTAGTCCAGATGCAACCACTTTCCAAGTCTCTCCGACCTTCACAAAAAAAGTTATTCAAGAATATCTCTTTCTCCTATGTGCTTTCATCCCTAACCCTAACCCTAACCCTTCCGAAAGTCGAAGAAGCTCAAGGATGGTACCGATCGATGCGCGCTACCCCATTTAGTGGGGGTAGAGCCTACTTGCAAGTCTCTCCGACCTTCACAAAAAAAGTTATTCAAGAATATCTCCTCAGATTTGGGGGAATTTCGTCGGTCGACCTCTTCCGAAGGTCGTACAAGCTCGGGGATGGTACCAATCGATCTGCAGGACCCAAATTAGTCCAGATACAACCACTTTCCAAGTCTCTCCGACCTTCACAAAAAAAGTTATTCAAGAATATCTCTTTCTCCTATGTGCTTTCATCCCTAACCCTAACCCTAACCCTTCCGAAAGTCGGAGAAGCTCAAGGATGGTACCGATCGATGCGCGCTACCCCATTTAGTGGGGGTAGAGCCTACTTGCAAGTCTCTCCGACCTTCACAAAAAAAAGTTATTCAAGAATATCTCTTTCTCCTATGTGCTTTCATCCCTAACCCTAACCCTAACCCTTCCGAAAGTCGGAGAAGCTCAAGGATGGTACCGATCGATGCGCGCTACCCCATTTAGTGGGGGTAGAGCCTACTTGCAAGTCTCTCCGACCTTCACAAAAAAAGTTATTCAAGAATATCTCTTTCTCCTATGTGCTTTCATCCCTAACCCTAACCCTTCCGAAAGTCGGAGAAGCTCAAAGATGGTACCGATCGATGCGCGCTACCCCATTTAGTGGGGGTAGAGCCTACTTGCAAGTCTCTCCGACCTTCACAAAAAAAGTTATTCAAGAATATCTCTTTCTCCTATGTGCTTTCATCCCTAACCCTAACCCTAACCCTTCCGAAAGTCGGAGAAGCTCAAAGATGGTACTGATCGATGCGCGCTACCCCATTTAGTGGGGGTAGAGCCTACTTGCAAGTCTCTCCGACCTTCACAAAAAAAGTTATTCAAGAATATCTCCTCAGATTTGGGGGAATTTCGTCGGTCGACCTCTTCCGAAGGTCGTACAAGCTCGGGGATGGTACCAATCGATCCGCAGGACCCAAATTAGTCCAGATGCAACCACTTTCCAAGTCTCTCCGACCTTCACAAAAAAAGTTATTCAAGAATATCTCTTTCTCCTATGTGCTTTCATCCCTAACCCTAACCCTAACCCTTCCGAAAGTCGGAGAAGCTCAAGGATGGTACCGATCGATGCGCGCTACCCCATTTAGTGGGGGTAGAGCCTACTTGCAAGTCTCTCCGACCTTCACAAAAAAAAGTTATTCAAGAATATCTCTTTCTCCTATGTGCTTTCATCCCTAACCCTAACCCTAACCCTTCCGAAAGTCGGAGAAGCTCAAGGATGGTACCGATCGATGCGCGCTACCCCATTTAGTGGGGGTAGAGCCTACTTGCAAGTCTCTCCGACCTTCACAAAAAAAGTTATTCAAGAATATCTCTTTCTCCTATGTGCTTTCATCCCTAACCCTAACCCTAACCCTTCCGAAAGTCGGAGAAGCTCAAAGATGGTACTGATCGATGCGCGCTACCCCATTTAGTGGGGGTAGAGCCTACTTGCAAGTCTCTCCGACCTTCACAAAAAAAGTTATTCAAGAATATCTCCTCAGATTTGGGGGAATTTCGTCGGTCGACCTCTTCCGAAGGTCGTACAAGCTCGGGGATGGTACCAATCGATCCGCAGGACCCAAATTAGTCCAGATGCAACCACTTTCCAAGTCTCTCCGACCTTCACAAAAAAAGTTATTCAAGAATATCTCTTTCTCCTATGTGCTTTCATCCCTAACCCTAACCCTAACCCTTCCGAAAGTCGGAGAAGCTCAAGGATGGTACCGATCGATGCGCGCTACCCCATTTAGTGGGGGTAGAGCCTACTTGCAAGTCTCTCCGACCTTCACAAAAAAAAGTTATTCAAGAATATCTCTTTCTCCTATGTGCTTTCATCCCTAACCCTAACCCTAACCCTTCCGAAAGTCGGAGAAGCTCAAGGATGGTACCGATCGATGCGCGCTACCCCATTTAGTGGGGGTAGAGCCTACTTGCAAGTCTCTCCGACCTTCACAAAAAAAGTTATTCAAGAATATCTCTTTCTCCTATGTGCTTTCATCCCTAACCCTAACCCTTCCGAAAGTCGGAGAAGCTCAAGGATGGTACCGATCGATGCGCGCTACCCCATTTAGTGGGGGTAGAGCCTACTTGCAAGTCTCTCCGACCTTCACAAAAAAAGTTATTCAAGAATATCTCCTCAGATTTGGGGGAATTTCGTCGGTCGACCTCTTCCGAAGTCGTACAAGCTCGGGGATGGTACCAATCGATCCGCAGGACCCAAATTAGTCCAGATGCAACCACTTTCCAAGTCTCTCCGACCTTCACAAAAAAAGTTATTCAAGAATATCTCTTTCTCCTATGTGCTTTCATCCCTAACCCTAACCCTAACCCTTCCGAAAGTCGGAGAAGCTCAAGGATGGTACCGATCGATGCGCGCTACCCCATTTAGTGGGGGTAGAGCCTACTTGCAAGTCTCTCCGACCTTCACAAAAAACGTTATTCAAGAATATCTCTTTCTCCTATGTGCTTTCATCCCTAACCCTAACCCTAACCCTTCCGAAAGTCGGAGAAGCTCAAGGATGGTACCGATCGATGCGCGCTACCCCATTTAGTGGGGGTAGAGCCTACTTGCAAGTCTCTCCGACCTTCACAAAAAAAGTTATTCAAGAATATCTCCTCAGATTTGGGGGAATTTCGTCGGTCGACCTCTTCCGAAGGTCGTACAAGCTCGGGGATGGTACCAATCGATCCGCAGGACCCAAATTAGTCCAGATGCAACCACTTTCCAAGTCTCTCCGACCTTCACAAAAAAAGTTATTCAAGAATATCTCTTTCTCCTATGTGCTTTCATCCCTAACCCTAACCCTAACCCTTCCGAAAGTCGGAGAAGCTCAAAGATGGTACCGATCGATGCGCGCTACCCCATTTAGTGGGGGTAGAGCCTACTTGCAAGTCTCTCCGACCTTCACAAAAAAAGTTATTCAAGAATATCTCTTTCTCCTATGTGCTTTCATCCCTAACCCTAACCCTAACCCTTCCGAAAGTCGGAGAAGCTCAAGGATGGTACCGATCGATGCGCGCTACCCCATTTAGTGGGGGTAGAGCCTACTTGCAAGTCTCTCCGACCTTCACAAAAAAAGTTATTCAAGAATATCTCCTCAGATTTGGGGGAATTTCGTCGGTCGACCTCTTCCGAAGGTCGTACAAGCTCGGGGATGGTACCAATCGATCTGCAGGACCCAAATTAGTCCAGATGCAACCACTTTCCAAGTCTCTCCGACCTTCACAAAAAAAGTTATTCAAGAATATCTCTTTCTCCTATGTGCTTTCATCCCTAACCCTAACCCTAACCCTTCCGAAAGTCGGAGAAGCTCAAGGATGGTACCGATCGATGCGCGCTACCCCATTTAGTGGGGGTAGAGCCTACTTGCAAGTCTCTCCGACCTTCACAAAAAACGTTATTCAAGAATATCTCTTTCTCCTATGTGCTTTCATCCCTAACCCTAACCCTAACCCTTCCGAAAGTCGGAGAAGCTCAAGGATGGTACCGATCGATGCGCGCTACCCCATTTAGTGGGGGTAGAGCCTACTTGCAAGTCTCTCCGACCTTCACAAAAAAAGTTATTCAAGAATATCTCTTTCTCCTATGTGCTTTCATCCCTAACCCTAACCCTAACCCTTCCGAAAGTCGGAGAAGCTCAAGGATGGTACCGATCGATGCGCGCTACCCCATTTAGTGGGGGTAGAGCCTACTTGCAAGTCTCTCCGACCTTCACAAAAAAAGTTATTCAAGAATATCTCTTTCTCCTATGTGCTTTCATCCCTAACCCTAACCCTAACCCTTCCGAAAGTCGGAGAAGCTCAAGGATGGTAACGATCGATGCGCGCTACCCCATTTAGTGGGGGTAGAGCCTACTTGCAAGTCTCTCCGACCTTCACAAAAAAAGTTATTCAAGAATATCTCTTTCTCCTATGTGCTTTCATCCCTAACCCTAACCCTTCCGAAAGTCGGAGAAGCTCAAGGATGGTACCGATCGATGCGCGCTACCCCATTTAGTGGGGGTAGAGCCTACTTGCAAGTCTCTCCGACCTTCACAAAAAAAGTTATTCAAGAATATCTCCTCAGATTTGGGGGAATTTCGTCGGTCGACCTCTTCCGAAGTCGTACAAGCTCGGGGATGGTACCAATCGATCCGCAGGACCCAAATTAGTCCAGATGCAACCACTTTCCAAGTCTCTCCGACCTTCACAAAAAAAGTTATTCAAGAATATCTCTTTCTCCTATGTGCTTTCATCCCTAACCCTAACCCTAACCCTTCCGAAAGTCGGAGAAGCTCAAGGATGGTACCGATCGATGCGCGCTACCCCATTTAGTGGGGGTAGAGCCTACTTGCAAGTCTCTCCGACCTTCACAAAAAACGTTATTCAAGAATATCTCTTTCTCCTATGTGCTTTCATCCCTAACCCTAACCCTAACCCTTCCGAAAGTCGGAGAAGCTCAAGGATGGTACCGATCGATGCGCGCTACCCCATTTAGTGGGGGTAGAGCCTACTTGCAAGTCTCTCCGACCTTCACAAAAAAAGTTATTCAAGAATATCTCCTCAGATTTGGGGGAATTTCGTCGGTCGACCTCTTCCGAAGGTCGTACAAGCTCGGGGATGGTACCAATCGATCCGCAGGACCCAAATTAGTCCAGATGCAACCACTTTCCAAGTCTCTCCGACCTTCACAAAAAAAGTTATTCAAGAATATCTCTTTCTCCTATGTGCTTTCATCCCTAACCCTAACCCTAACCCTTCCGAAAGTCGGAGAAGCTCAAAGATGGTACCGATCGATGCGCGCTACCCCATTTAGTGGGGGTAGAGCCTACTTGCAAGTCTCTCCGACCTTCACAAAAAAAGTTATTCAAGAATATCTCTTTCTCCTATGTGCTTTCATCCCTAACCCTAACCCTAACCCTTCCGAAAGTCGGAGAAGCTCAAGGATGGTACCGATCGATGCGCGCTACCCCATTTAGTGGGGGTAGAGCCTACTTGCAAGTCTCTCGGACCTTCACAAAAAAAGTTATTCAAGAATATCTCTTTCTCCTATGTGCTTTCATCCCTAACCCTAACCCTAACCCTTCCGAAAGTCGGAGAAGCTCAAGGATGGTACCGATCGATGCGCGCTACCCCATTTAGTGGGGGTAGAGCCTACTTGCAAGTCTCTCCGACCTTCACAAAAAAAGTTATTCAAGAATATCTCCTCAGATTTGGGGGAATTTCGTCGGTCGACCTCTTCCGAAGGTCGTACAAGCTCGGGGATGGTACCAATCGATCTGCAGGACCCAAATTAGTCCAGATGCAACCACTTTCCAAGTCTCTCCGACCTTCACAAAAAAAGTTATTCAAGAATATCTCTTTCTCCTATGTGCTTTCATCCCTAACCCTAACCCTAACCCTTCCGAAAGTCGGAGAAGCTCAAGGATGGTACCGATCGATGCGCGCTACCCCATTTAGTGGGGGTAGAGCCTACTTGCAAGTCTCTCCGACCTTCACAAAAAACGTTATTCAAGAATATCTCTTTCTCCTATGTGCTTTCATCCCTAACCCTAACCCTAACCCTTCCGAAAGTCGGAGAAGCTCAAGGATGGTACCGATCGATGCGCGCTACCCCATTTAGTGGGGGTAGAGCCTACTTGCAAGTCTCTCCGACCTTCACAAAAAAAGTTATTCAAGAATATCTCCTCAGATTTGGGGGAATTTCGTCGGTCGACCTCTTCCGAAGGTCGTACAAGCTCGGGGATGGTACCAATCGATCCGCAGGACCCAAATTAGTCCAGATGCAACCACTTTCCAAGTCTCTCCGACCTTCACAAAAAAAGTTATTCAAGAATATCTCTTTCTCCTATGTGCTTTCATCCCTAACCCTAACCCTAACCCTTCCGAAAGTCGGAGAAGCTCAAGGATGGTACCGATCGATGCGCGCTACCCCATTTAGTGGGGGTAGAGCCTACTTGCAAGTCTCTCCGACCTTCACAAAAAAAGTTATTCAAGAATATCTCTTTCTCCTATGTGCTTTCATCCCTAACCCTAACCCTAACCCTTCCGAAAGTCGGAGAAGCTCAAGGATGGTACCGATCGATGCGCGCTACCCCATTTAGTGGGGGTAGAGCCTACTTGCAAGTCTCTCCGACCTTCACAAAAAAAGTTATTCAAGAATATCTCTTTCTCCTATGTGCTTTCATCCCTAACCCTAACCCTAACCCTTCCGAAAGTCGGAGAAGCTCAAGGATGGTAACGATCGATGCGCGCTACCCCATTTAGTGGGGGTAGAGCCTACTTGCAAGTCTCTCCGACCTTCACAAAAAAAGTTATTCAAGAATATCTCTTTCTCCTATGTGCTTTCATCCCTAACCCTAACCCTTCCGAAAGTCGGAGAAGCTCAAGGATGGTACCGATCGATGCGCGCTACCCCATTTAGTGGGGGTAGAGCCTACTTGCAAGTCTCTCCGACCTTCACAAAAAAAGTTATTCAAGAATATCTCCTCAGATTTGGGGGAATTTCGTCGGTCGACCTCTTCCGAAGTCGTACAAGCTCGGGGATGGTACCAATCGATCCGCAGGACCCAAATTAGTCCAGATGCAACCACTTTCCAAGTCTCTCCGACCTTCACAAAAAAAGTTATTCAAGAATATCTCTTTCTCCTATGTGCTTTCATCCCTAACCCTAACCCTAACCCTTCCGAAAGTCGGAGAAGCTCAAAGATGGTACCGATCGATGCGCGCTACCCCATTTAGTGGGGGTAGAGCCTACTTGCAAGTCTCTCCGACCTTCACAAAAAACGTTATTCAAGAATATCTCTTTCTCCTATGTGCTTTCATCCCTAACCCTAACCCTAACCCTTCCGAAAGTCGGAGAAGCTCAAGGATGGTACCGATCGATGCGCGCTACCCCATTTAGTGGGGGTAGAGCCTACTTGCAAGTCTCTCCGACCTTCACAAAAAAAGTTATTCAAGAATATCTCCTCAGATTTGGGGGAATTTCGTCGGTCGACCTCTTCCGAAGGTCGTACAAGCTCGGGGATGGTACCAATCGATCTGCAGGACCCAAATTAGTCCAGATGCAACCACTTTCCAAGTCTCTCCGACCTTCACAAAAAAAGTTATTCAAGAATATCTCTTTCTCCTATGTGCTTTCATCCCTAACCCTAACCCTAACCCTTCCGAAAGTCGGAGAAGCTCAAAGATGGTACCGATCGATGCGCGCTACCCCATTTAGTGGGGGTAGAGCCTACTTGCAAGTCTCTCCGACCTTCACAAAAAAAGTTATTCAAGAATATCTCTTTCTCCTATGTGCTTTCATCCCTAACCCTAACCCTTCCGAAAGTCGGAGAAGCTCAAAGATGGTACCGATCGATGCGCGCTACCCCATTTAGTGGGGGTAGAGCCTACTTGCAAGTCTCTCCGACCTTCACAAAAAAAGTTATTCAAGAATATCTCCTCAGATTTGGGGGAATTTCGTCGGTCGACCTCTTCCGAAGTCGTACAAGCTCGGGGATGGTACCAATCGATCCGCAGGACCCAAATTAGTCCAGATGCAACCACTTTCCAAGTCTCTCCGACCTTCACAAAAAAAGTTATTCAAGAATATCTCTTTCTCCTATGTGCTTTCATCCCTAACCCTAACCCTAACCCTTCCGAAAGTCGGAGAAGCTCAAGGATGGTACCGATCGATGCGCGCAACCCCATTTAGTGGGGGTAGAGCCTACTTGCAAGTCTCTCCGACCTTCACAAAAAAAGTTATTCAAGAATATCTCTTTCTCCTATGTGCTTTCATCCCTAACCCTAACCCTAACCCTTCCGAAAGTCGGAGAAGCTCAAGGATGGTACCGATCGATGCGCGCTACCCCATTTAGTGGGGGTAAAGCCTACTTGCAAGTCTCTCCGACCTTCACAAAAAAAGTTATTCAAGAATATCTCTTTCTCCTATGTGCTTTCATCCCTAACCCTAACCCTAACCCTTCCGAAAGTCGGAGAAGCTCAAGGATGGTACCGATCGATGCGCGCTACCCCATTTAGTGGGGGTAGAGCCTACTTGCAAGTCTCTCCGACCTTCACAAAAAAAGTTATTCAAGAATATCTCCTCAGATTTGGGGGAATTTCGTCGGTCGACCTCTTCCGAAGGTCGTACAAGCTCGGGGATGGTACCAATCGATCTGCAGGACCCAAATTAGTCCAGATGCAACCACTTTCCAAGTCTCTCCGACCTTCACAAAAAAAGTTATTCAAGAATATCTCTTTCTCCTATGTGCTTTCATCCCTAACCCTAACCCTAACCCTTCCGAAAGTCGGAGAAGCTCAAGGATGGTACCGATCGATGCGCGCAACCCCATTTAGTGGGGGTAGAGCCTACTTGCAAGTCTCTCCGACCTTCACAAAAAAAGTTATTCAAGAATATCTCTTTCTCCTATGTGCTTTCATCCCTAACCCTAACCCTAACCCTTCCGAAAGTCGGAGAAGCTCAAGGATGGTACCGATCGATGCGCGCTACCCCATTTAGTGGGGGTAGAGCCTACTTGCAAGTCTCTCCGACCTTCACAAAAAAAGTTATTCAAGAATATCTCTTTCTCCTATGTGCTTTCATCCCTAACCCTAACCCTAACCCTTCCGAAAGTCGGAGAAGCTCAAGGATGGTACCGATCGATGCGCGCTACCCCATTTAGTGGGGGTAGAGCCTACTTGCAAGTCTCTCCGACCTTCACAAAAAAAGTTATTCAAGAATATCTCCTCAGATTTGGGGGAATTTCGTCGGTCGACCTCTTCCGAAGGTCGTACAAGCTCGGGGATGGTACCAATCGATCCGCAGGACCCAAATTAGTCCAGATGCAACCACTTTCCAAGTCTCTCCGACCTTCACAAAAAAAGTTATTCAAGAATATCTCTTTCTCCTATGTGCTTTCATCCCTAACCCTAACACTAACCCTTCCGAAAGTCGGAGAAGCTCAAGGATGGTACCGATCGATGCGCGCAACCCCATTTAGTGGGGGTAGAGCCTACTTGCAAGTCTTTCCGACCTTCACAAAAAAAGTTATTCAAGAATATCTCTTTCTCCTATGTGCTTTCATCCCTAACCCTAACCCTAACCCTTCCGAAAGTCGGAGAAGCTCAAGAATGGTACCGATCGATGCGCGCTACCCCATTTAGTGGGGGTAGAGCCTACTTGCAAGTCTCTCCGACCTTCACAAAAAAAGTTATTCAAGAATATCTCTTTCTCCTATGTGCTTTCATCCCTAACCCTAACCCTAACCCTTCCGAAAGTCGGAGAAGCTCAAGGATGGTACCGATCGATGCGCGCTACCCCATTTAGTGGGGGTAGAGCCTACTTGCAAGTCTCTCCGACCTTCACAAAAAAAGTTATTCAAGAATATCTCCTCAGATTTGGGGGAATTTCGTCGGTCGACCTCTTCCGAAGGTCGTACAAGCTCGGGGATGGTACCAATCGATCTGCAGGACCCAAATTAGTCCAGATGCAACCACTTTCCAAGTCTCTCCGACCTTCACAAAAAAAGTTATTCAAGAATATCTCTTTCTCCTATGTGCTTTCATCCCTAACCCTAACCCTAACCCTTCCGAAAGTCGGAGAAGCTCAAGGATGGTACCGATCGATGCGCGCTACCCCATTTAGTGGGGGTAGAGCCTACTTGCAAGTCTCTCCGACCTTCACAAAAAAAGTTATTCAAGAATATCTCTTTCTCCTATGTGCTTTCATCCCTAACCCTAACCCTAACCCTTCCGAAAGTCGGAGAAGCTCAAGGATGGTACCGATCGATGCGCGCTACCCCATTTAGTGGGGGTAGAGCCTACTTGCAAGTCTCTCCGACCTTCACAAAAAAAGTTATTCAAGAATATCTCCTCAGATTTGGGGGAATTTCGTCGGTCGACCTCTTCCGAATGTCGTACAAGCTCGGGGATGGTACCAATCGATCCGCAGGACCCAAATTAGTCCAGATGCAACCACTTTCCAAGTCTCTCCGACCTTCACAAAAAAAGTTATTCAAGAATATCTCTTTCTCCTATGTGCTTTCATCCCTAACCCTAACCCTAACCCTTCCGAAAGTCGGAGAAGCTCAAGGATGGTACCGATCGATGCGCGCTACCCCATTTAGTGGGGGTAGAGCCTACTTGCAAGTCTCTCCGACCTTCACAAAAAAAGTTATTCAAGAATATCTCCTCAGATTTGGGGGAATTTCGTCGGTCGACCTCTTCCGAAGGTCGTACAAGCTCGGGGATGGTACCAATCGATCCGCAGGACCCAAATTAGTCCAGATGCAACCACTTTTCAAGTCTCTCCGACCTTCACAAAAAAAGTTATTCAAGAATATCTCTTTCTCCTATGTGCTTTCATCCCTAACCCTAACCCTAACCCTTCCGAAAGTCGGAGAAGCTCAAGGATGGTACCGATCGATGCGCGCTACCCCATTTAGTGGGGGTAGAGCCTACTTGCAAGTCTCTCCGACCTTCACAAAAAAAGTTATTCAAGAATATCTCTTTCTCCTATGTGCTTTCATCCCTAACCCTAACCCTAACCCTTCCGAAAGTCGGAGAAGCTCAAGGATGGTACCGATCGATGCGCGCAACCCCATTTAGTGGGGGTAGAGCCTACTTGCAAGTCTCTCCGACCTTCACAAAAAAAGTTATTCAAGAATATCTCCTCAGATTTGGGGGAATTTCGTCGGTCGACCTCTTCCGAAGGTCGTACAAGCTCGGGGATGATACCAATCGATCCGCAGGACCCAAATTAGTCCAGATGCAACCACTTTCCAAGTCTCTCCGACCTTCACAAAAAAAGTTATTCAAGAATATCTCTTTCTCCTATGTGCTTTCATCCCTAACCCTAACCCTAACCCTTCCGAAAGTCGGAGAAGCTCAAGGATGGTACCGATCGATGCGCGCTACCCCATTTAGTGGGGGTAGAGCCTACTTGCAAGTCTCTCCGACCTTCACAAAAAACGTTATTCAAGAATATCTCTTTCTCCTATGTGCTTTCATCCCTAACCCTAACCCTAACCCTTCCGAAAGTCGGAGAAGCTCAAGGATGGTACCGATCGATGCGCGCTACCCCATTTAGTGGGGGTAGAGCCTACTTGCAAGTCTCTCCGACCTTCACAAAAAAAGTTATTCAAGAATATCTCCTCAGATTTGGGGGAATTTCGTCGGTCGACCTCTTCCGAAGGTCGTACAAGCTCGGGGATGGTACCAATCGATCCGCAGGACCCAAATTAGTCCAGATGCAACCACTTTCCAAGTCTCTCCGACCTTCACAAAAAAAGTTATTCAAGAATATCTCTTTCTCCTATGTGCTTTCATCCCTAACCCTAACCCTAACCCTTCCGAAAGTCGAAGAAGCTCAAGGATGGTACCGATCGATGCGCGCTACCCCATTTAGTGGGGGTAGAGCCTACTTGCAAGTCTCTCCGACCTTCACAAAAAAAGTTATTCAAGAATATCTCCTCAGATTTGGGGGAATTTCGTCGGTCGACCTCTTCCGAAGGTCGTACAAGCTCGGGG
>NW_026870415.1:0-50000 GCF_963576545.1 Limanda limanda
GCAAGGGCAGGTAAGTATGTCAGTTCGAATTAGTCATGAGTTGTCCCCATTGTGAGTCTCTGTGAGAGCTTGTGTCCCTGCTTTTATATCCCATCTAGCTCCTCCCCTTTGAAGAATTTCCCAGTCCAGAATTTCCCAGTTCCTTGGCATCACAGTTTCCCTTTTTCATCTCAATCCTTTACTATGCTTTTGTTGTGAATTCAGATTAATAGCTCCAGTTATATAATATTTGGGATTTTTTATCACCTACATAACCATACTACACCAAGTTGGGTGGGGCATTTCAGTGTACTTTTTGCCATATTTTTGGTCTATACTCCTGTTACTTCCCAATTAAAGATTTTCAAACCAATTGGTGTGGAGTCTTCGTTTTCGTTCAACAACAAAGTAGTTGGGTGAGGTTATTACAGATAAATTGCCCTGCTTAGGGGTTAGAGGTTAGGTTCAGGCAAGGGGTCCTATGGTTAGGGTTAGAATAGAGGGTCTCTGATTAGGGATAGGGGGTTAGGGTTAGGGTTAGGGTTAGGGTTAGGGTTAGGGTTAGGGTTAGGATAGGGGAAATTAATCCGCCTCCTTTTAGAGGTGGCGGAAGGTGCACGGTCCTTCCTCCAGGGGGCTACCGGGTCCAAATCGCGTTGACGGGGACGACCTTGTCGCCTCCCGTATGTCACTGTCGTCCATCCCCCATTGTTTTGTTCATAGTAACCCATTCTGAGTTCTATGTGATTTGATTTATTTATAAGTGTTGTAATAGTTGTTAATATCGCCTTGGGTATTTTTCTATAATGAATTATAATTTATAATACTGTAATAGGTTTTTTTATATTTACTAGTGAGGTATATCTAATCAATAATTTGTATATAAAGTGTCCAATTTATGAAATTAAAACCAAAACTCAAAGAAACAAACTGAAAATAAAATCCAAAACTGAAAAACACGTGACCGAGTCACTGTGTAACGTGCCACCTGACTACGTTTCGACCCTCTTGGGTCTTCTTCAGGTCTATGAGGCACGTAAGATATTAAATCTATGGCTACAAGTCTGAGCTGTGAGGTCCTTCCACTACGATGATCAGAGCAAGAGTGAGTGAGGAGCCTGAGGGCACCTCTATATATAAGCTGCCCCTCAGACTCCTCCCCCTTGTTGATTCCACTTGTGATCCTTCACTTCTTGTGACTGTGAACAAAGCCAGTTTCCTTCTATTGTCTTCATGATACCGTGTATCCATGAATCTATATTTTTAACTTAATTATATATTTATTTGTTTTTATATTTTTCACACTTTATAAAAATGAACTTGTGACTTTATGATTTTAAACACATTATGTAGAGACAAGCTGTGCTTGTTCTAACCTATCCATCGACCACATGTTCCTTATTTGAGTTGTCAATGTGTTGTTATTGTAATAAACCATGTGATCACTTTATGAAATTAAATTTTGGATTTTAAATAAATTATGAAGAGCCAAGCTGTGCTTGTTCTAACCTATCCATCGACCACATGTTCCTTATTTGAGTTGTCAATGTGTTTTTATTCTAATAAACCATGTAATCACTTTATGAAATTAAATTTAGCTTTAGGCATAGATTAAAAAATGGTTAAGGTTAGGGCTAGTATCCCTGTCTAGGTTTTTAGGCAGAGCAAACGTAAATTAGGGTTATGCAGTAGTAATAGGGACTTAGGATTAGGCATAAATTAAAAAATGGTTAGGGTTAGGGCTAAAATCTCTGACTAGGTTTTTAGGGTTAGGGTTAGGGTTAGGGTTAGGGTTAGGGTTAGGGTTAGGGTTAGGGTTAGGTGATGACGGTAATATCCAGGGCCTGAATTAACAGGACCGCTGTAGTGCACGGGCCATACTAGGACCTCTGGTGGTGCTCCTAAGCTGCTAATACACAGTTATTACACGCTGAAATTACAGATACGTGGACTATTTACTATAAAGAAGCTGAAAATACAGATGAACGAACTATGTACAAAGCATTTTTTATGCTTGTCTTTCTCTCTCCTCGTCCGAGGGAGGGTTCGTAGCTTAGTCAGGTAAGTAAGGTAAGTAAGAGGTCAATTTTGAGTTAGTCTGGAAGCCCTGTCGCGACGTTTCGAAATTATTGTTTCTTCTTCAGGCAAGGGCTGGTAAGTAAGTCAGTTAGAATTAGTCATGTAACCCCCACTGTGGGTCTCTGTGAGAGCTTGGTCCCTGATGTTCACCGGTCGACCATCGTGCCTGTCTGAGACCGGATGAAGCATCGCACACATTTTATAGCCACTCTAGCTCCTCCCCTTGCTGCATATCCTGGCTCCTTGGCATCATCAGTTTCCCATAATACTCTCTAATTAAAGTGTGCAACCAACCACCATAGCACTGATATGGATCTAGATCACAAGCTCCAGTTACGTATATTATTTGGATCTTTTGTCCTCTACTGTAACCATTTTACCAAGTTTGGGTGGGGTATTTCAGGGTATTTATTGCCTTCTATGAGGTCTTACTACTGCCTTCTTTGAGGTCTTTCTTCCTGTTCTCTTATACTCTCCAAATTAAAAATGCTGAAACCAACTGGTGGAGTGTTCAATTGTGTCTAGATCATATATAATCGACATTGATTTCTATAGACCAGTCGTCATTTGGTCTCTTGCTTAGAAGTAGTTGGGTGAGGTATTTTTTAGGGTAATTGCCTTGCTCAGGGATTAAAGGTTAAGTTTAGGCAAGGGGTCCTATGGTTAGGGTTAGGGTAGAGGGTTCCTGGATAAGGTTAAAGGTAAGGAGAAGTCCTTGGTTGTGGTGGGTCATGACTGTCTTCTCAAATTAGAGTTTAAATGTTCCAGAAAATCTGACTAGGAAAGTCATTAAAAGCACCAGATTGTCACAAGCAGGCACTGGCCAGGGTTAGGTGATGACGGTAATATCCAGGGCCTGAATTAACAGGACCGCTGTAGTGCACGGGCCATACTAGGACCTCTGGTGGTGCTCCTAAGCTGCTAATACACAGTTATTACACGCTGAAATTACAGATACGTGGACTATTTACTATAAAGAAGCTGAAAATACAGATGAACGAACTATGTACAAAGCATTTTTTATGCTTGTCTTTCTCTCTCCTCGTCCGAGGGAGGGTTCGTAGCTTAGTCAGGTAAGTAAGGTAAGTAAGAGGTCAATTTTGAGTTAGTCTGGAAGCCCTGTCGCGACGTTTCGAAATTATTGTTTCTTCTTCAGGCAAGGGCTGGTAAGTAAGTCAGTTAGAATTAGTCATGTAACCCCCACTGTGGGTCTCTGTGAGAGCTTGGTCCCTGATGTTCACCGGTCGACCATCGTGCCTGTCTGAGACCGGATGAAGCATCGCACACATTTTATAGCCACTCTAGCTCCTCCCCTTGCTGCATATCCTGGCTCCTTGGCATCATCAGTTTCCCATAATACTCTCTAATTAAAGTGTGCAACCAACCACCATAGCACTGATATGGATCTAGATCACAAGCTCCAGTTACGTATATTATTTGGATCTTTTGTCCTCTACTGTAACCATTTTACCAAGTTTGGGTGGGGTATTTCAGGGTATTTATTGCCTTCTATGAGGTCTTACTACTGCCTTCTTTGAGGTCTTTCTTCCTGTTCTCTTATACTCTCCAAATTAAAAATGCTGAAACCAACTGGTGGAGTGTTCAATTGTGTCTAGATCATATATAATCGACATTGATTTCTATAGACCAGTCGTCATTTGGTCTCTTGCTTAGAAGTAGTTGGGTGAGGTATTTTTTAGGGTAATTGCCTTGCTCAGGGATTAAAGGTTAAGTTTAGGCAAGGGGTCCTATGGTTAGGGTTAGGGTAGAGGGTTCCTGGATAAGGTTAAAGGTAAGGAGAAGTCCTTGGTTGTGGTGGGTCATGACTGTCTTCTCAAATTAGAGTTTAAATGTTCCAGAAAATCTGACTAGGAAAGTCATTAAAAGCACCAGATTGTCACAAGCAGGCACTGGCCAGGGTTAGGTGATGACGGTAATATCCAGGGCCTGAATTAACAGGACCGCTGTAGTGCACGGGCCATACTAGGACCTCTGGTGGTGCTCCTAAGCTGCTAATACACAGTTATTACACGCTGAAATTACAGATACGTGGACTATTTACTATAAAGAAGCTGAAAATACAGATGAACGAACTATGTACAAAGCATTTTTTATGCTTGTCTTTCTCTCTCCTCGTCCGAGGGAGGGTTCGTAGCTTAGTCAGGTAAGTAAGGTAAGTAAGAGGTCAATTTTGAGTTAGTCTGGAAGCCCTGTCGCGACGTTTCGAAATTATTGTTTCTTCTTCAGGCAAGGGCTGGTAAGTAAGTCAGTTAGAATTAGTCATGTAACCCCCACTGTGGGTCTCTGTGAGAGCTTGGTCCCTGATGTTCACCGGTCGACCATCGTGCCTGTCTGAGACCGGATGAAGCATCGCACACATTTTATAGCCACTCTAGCTCCTCCCCTTGCTGCATATCCTGGCTCCTTGGCATCATCAGTTTCCCATAATACTCTCTAATTAAAGTGTGCAACCAACCACCATAGCACTGATATGGATCTAGATCACAAGCTCCAGTTACGTATATTATTTGGATCTTTTGTCCTCTACTGTAACCATTTTACCAAGTTTGGGTGGGGTATTTCAGGGTATTTATTGCCTTCTATGAGGTCTTACTACTGCCTTCTTTGAGGTCTTTCTTCCTGTTCTCTTATACTCTCCAAATTAAAAATGCTGAAACCAACTGGTGGAGTGTTCAATTGTGTCTAGATCATATATAATCGACATTGATTTCTATAGACCAGTCGTCATTTGGTCTCTTGCTTAGAAGTAGTTGGGTGAGGTATTTTTTAGGGTAATTGCCTTGCTCAGGGATTAAAGGTTAAGTTTAGGCAAGGGGTCCTATGGTTAGGGTTAGGGTAGAGGGTTCCTGGATAAGGTTAAAGGTAAGGAGAAGTCCTTGGTTGTGGTGGGTCATGACTGTCTTCTCAAATTAGAGTTTAAATGTTCCAGAAAATCTGACTAGGAAAGTCATTAAAAGCACCAGATTGTCACAAGCAGGCACTGGCCAGGGTTAGGTGATGACGGTAATATCCAGGGCCTGAATTAACAGGACCGCTGTAGTGCACGGGCCATACTAGGACCTCTGGTGGTGCTCCTAAGCTGCTAATACACAGTTATTACACGCTGAAATTACAGATACGTGGACTATTTACTATAAAGAAGCTGAAAATACAGATGAACGAACTATGTACAAAGCATTTTTTATGCTTGTCTTTCTCTCTCCTCGTCCGAGGGAGGGTTCGTAGCTTAGTCAGGTAAGTAAGGTAAGTAAGAGGTCAATTTTGAGTTAGTCTGGAAGCCCTGTCGCGACGTTTCGAAATTATTGTTTCTTCTTCAGGCAAGGGCTGGTAAGTAAGTCAGTTAGAATTAGTCATGTAACCCCCACTGTGGGTCTCTGTGAGAGCTTGGTCCCTGATGTTCACCGGTCGACCATCGTGCCTGTCTGAGACCGGATGAAGCATCGCACACATTTTATAGCCACTCTAGCTCCTCCCCTTGCTGCATATCCTGGCTCCTTGGCATCATCAGTTTCCCATAATACTCTCTAATTAAAGTGTGCAACCAACCACCATAGCACTGATATGGATCTAGATCACAAGCTCCAGTTACGTATATTATTTGGATCTTTTGTCCTCTACTGTAACCATTTTACCAAGTTTGGGTGGGGTATTTCAGGGTATTTATTGCCTTCTATGAGGTCTTACTACTGCCTTCTTTGAGGTCTTTCTTCCTGTTCTCTTATACTCTCCAAATTAAAAATGCTGAAACCAACTGGTGGAGTGTTCAATTGTGTCTAGATCATATATAATCGACATTGATTTCTATAGACCAGTCGTCATTTGGTCTCTTGCTTAGAAGTAGTTGGGTGAGGTATTTTTTAGGGTAATTGCCTTGCTCAGGGATTAAAGGTTAAGTTTAGGCAAGGGGTCCTATGGTTAGGGTTAGGGTAGAGGGTTCCTGGATAAGGTTAAAGGTAAGGAGAAGTCCTTGGTTGTGGTGGGTCATGACTGTCTTCTCAAATTAGAGTTTAAATGTTCCAGAAAATCTGACTAGGAAAGTCATTAAAAGCACCAGATTGTCACAAGCAGGCACTGGCCAGGGTTAGGTGATGACGGTAATATCCAGGGCCTGAATTAACAGGACCGCTGTAGTGCACGGGCCATACTAGGACCTCTGGTGGTGCTCCTAAGCTGCTAATACACAGTTATTACACGCTGAAATTACAGATACGTGGACTATTTACTATAAAGAAGCTGAAAATACAGATGAACGAACTATGTACAAAGCATTTTTTATGCTTGTCTTTCTCTCTCCTCGTCCGAGGGAGGGTTCGTAGCTTAGTCAGGTAAGTAAGGTAAGTAAGAGGTCAATTTTGAGTTAGTCTGGAAGCCCTGTCGCGACGTTTCGAAATTATTGTTTCTTCTTCAGGCAAGGGCTGGTAAGTAAGTCAGTTAGAATTAGTCATGTAACCCCCACTGTGGGTCTCTGTGAGAGCTTGGTCCCTGATGTTCACCGGTCGACCATCGTGCCTGTCTGAGACCGGATGAAGCATCGCACACATTTTATAGCCACTCTAGCTCCTCCCCTTGCTGCATATCCTGGCTCCTTGGCATCATCAGTTTCCCATAATACTCTCTAATTAAAGTGTGCAACCAACCACCATAGCACTGATATGGATCTAGATCACAAGCTCCAGTTACGTATATTATTTGGATCTTTTGTCCTCTACTGTAACCATTTTACCAAGTTTGGGTGGGGTATTTCAGGGTATTTATTGCCTTCTATGAGGTCTTACTACTGCCTTCTTTGAGGTCTTTCTTCCTGTTCTCTTATACTCTCCAAATTAAAAATGCTGAAACCAACTGGTGGAGTGTTCAATTGTGTCTAGATCATATATAATCGACATTGATTTCTATAGACCAGTCGTCATTTGGTCTCTTGCTTAGAAGTAGTTGGGTGAGGTATTTTTTAGGGTAATTGCCTTGCTCAGGGATTAAAGGTTAAGTTTAGGCAAGGGGTCCTATGGTTAGGGTTAGGGTAGAGGGTTCCTGGATAAGGTTAAAGGTAAGGAGAAGTCCTTGGTTGTGGTGGGTCATGACTGTCTTCTCAAATTAGAGTTTAAATGTTCCAGAAAATCTGACTAGGAAAGTCATTAAAAGCACCAGATTGTCACAAGCAGGCACTGGCCAGGGTTAGGTGATGACGGTAATATCCAGGGCCTGAATTAACAGGACCGCTGTAGTGCACGGGCCATACTAGGACCTCTGGTGGTGCTCCTAAGCTGCTAATACACAGTTATTACACGCTGAAATTACAGATACGTGGACTATTTACTATAAAGAAGCTGAAAATACAGATGAACGAACTATGTACAAAGCATTTTTTATGCTTGTCTTTCTCTCTCCTCGTCCGAGGGAGGGTTCGTAGCTTAGTCAGGTAAGTAAGGTAAGTAAGAGGTCAATTTTGAGTTAGTCTGGAAGCCCTGTCGCGACGTTTCGAAATTATTGTTTCTTCTTCAGGCAAGGGCTGGTAAGTAAGTCAGTTAGAATTAGTCATGTAACCCCCACTGTGGGTCTCTGTGAGAGCTTGGTCCCTGATGTTCACCGGTCGACCATCGTGCCTGTCTGAGACCGGATGAAGCATCGCACACATTTTATAGCCACTCTAGCTCCTCCCCTTGCTGCATATCCTGGCTCCTTGGCATCATCAGTTTCCCATAATACTCTCTAATTAAAGTGTGCAACCAACCACCATAGCACTGATATGGATCTAGATCACAAGCTCCAGTTACGTATATTATTTGGATCTTTTGTCCTCTACTGTAACCATTTTACCAAGTTTGGGTGGGGTATTTCAGGGTATTTATTGCCTTCTATGAGGTCTTACTACTGCCTTCTTTGAGGTCTTTCTTCCTGTTCTCTTATACTCTCCAAATTAAAAATGCTGAAACCAACTGGTGGAGTGTTCAATTGTGTCTAGATCATATATAATCGACATTGATTTCTATAGACCAGTCGTCATTTGGTCTCTTGCTTAGAAGTAGTTGGGTGAGGTATTTTTTAGGGTAATTGCCTTGCTCAGGGATTAAAGGTTAAGTTTAGGCAAGGGGTCCTATGGTTAGGGTTAGGGTAGAGGGTTCCTGGATAAGGTTAAAGGTAAGGAGAAGTCCTTGGTTGTGGTGGGTCATGACTGTCTTCTCAAATTAGAGTTTAAATGTTCCAGAAAATCTGACTAGGAAAGTCATTAAAAGCACCAGATTGTCACAAGCAGGCACTGGCCAGGGTTAGGTGATGACGGTAATATCCAGGGCCTGAATTAACAGGACCGCTGTAGTGCACGGGCCATACTAGGACCTCTGGTGGTGCTCCTAAGCTGCTAATACACAGTTATTACACGCTGAAATTACAGATACGTGGACTATTTACTATAAAGAAGCTGAAAATACAGATGAACGAACTATGTACAAAGCATTTTTTATGCTTGTCTTTCTCTCTCCTCGTCCGAGGGAGGGTTCGTAGCTTAGTCAGGTAAGTAAGGTAAGTAAGAGGTCAATTTTGAGTTAGTCTGGAAGCCCTGTCGCGACGTTTCGAAATTATTGTTTCTTCTTCAGGCAAGGGCTGGTAAGTAAGTCAGTTAGAATTAGTCATGTAACCCCCACTGTGGGTCTCTGTGAGAGCTTGGTCCCTGATGTTCACCGGTCGACCATCGTGCCTGTCTGAGACCGGATGAAGCATCGCACACATTTTATAGCCACTCTAGCTCCTCCCCTTGCTGCATATCCTGGCTCCTTGGCATCATCAGTTTCCCATAATACTCTCTAATTAAAGTGTGCAACCAACCACCATAGCACTGATATGGATCTAGATCACAAGCTCCAGTTACGTATATTATTTGGATCTTTTGTCCTCTACTGTAACCATTTTACCAAGTTTGGGTGGGGTATTTCAGGGTATTTATTGCCTTCTATGAGGTCTTACTACTGCCTTCTTTGAGGTCTTTCTTCCTGTTCTCTTATACTCTCCAAATTAAAAATGCTGAAACCAACTGGTGGAGTGTTCAATTGTGTCTAGATCATATATAATCGACATTGATTTCTATAGACCAGTCGTCATTTGGTCTCTTGCTTAGAAGTAGTTGGGTGAGGTATTTTTTAGGGTAATTGCCTTGCTCAGGGATTAAAGGTTAAGTTTAGGCAAGGGGTCCTATGGTTAGGGTTAGGGTAGAGGGTTCCTGGATAAGGTTAAAGGTAAGGAGAAGTCCTTGGTTGTGGTGGGTCATGACTGTCTTCTCAAATTAGAGTTTAAATGTTCCAGAAAATCTGACTAGGAAAGTCATTAAAAGCACCAGATTGTCACAAGCAGGCACTGGCCAGGGTTAGGTGATGACGGTAATATCCAGGGCCTGAATTAACAGGACCGCTGTAGTGCACGGGCCATACTAGGACCTCTGGTGGTGCTCCTAAGCTGCTAATACACAGTTATTACACGCTGAAATTACAGATACGTGGACTATTTACTATAAAGAAGCTGAAAATACAGATGAACGAACTATGTACAAAGCATTTTTTATGCTTGTCTTTCTCTCTCCTCGTCCGAGGGAGGGTTCGTAGCTTAGTCAGGTAAGTAAGGTAAGTAAGAGGTCAATTTTGAGTTAGTCTGGAAGCCCTGTCGCGACGTTTCGAAATTATTGTTTCTTCTTCAGGCAAGGGCTGGTAAGTAAGTCAGTTAGAATTAGTCATGTAACCCCCACTGTGGGTCTCTGTGAGAGCTTGGTCCCTGATGTTCACCGGTCGACCATCGTGCCTGTCTGAGACCGGATGAAGCATCGCACACATTTTATAGCCACTCTAGCTCCTCCCCTTGCTGCATATCCTGGCTCCTTGGCATCATCAGTTTCCCATAATACTCTCTAATTAAAGTGTGCAACCAACCACCATAGCACTGATATGGATCTAGATCACAAGCTCCAGTTACGTATATTATTTGGATCTTTTGTCCTCTACTGTAACCATTTTACCAAGTTTGGGTGGGGTATTTCAGGGTATTTATTGCCTTCTATGAGGTCTTACTACTGCCTTCTTTGAGGTCTTTCTTCCTGTTCTCTTATACTCTCCAAATTAAAAATGCTGAAACCAACTGGTGGAGTGTTCAATTGTGTCTAGATCATATATAATCGACATTGATTTCTATAGACCAGTCGTCATTTGGTCTCTTGCTTAGAAGTAGTTGGGTGAGGTATTTTTTAGGGTAATTGCCTTGCTCAGGGATTAAAGGTTAAGTTTAGGCAAGGGGTCCTATGGTTAGGGTTAGGGTAGAGGGTTCCTGGATAAGGTTAAAGGTAAGGAGAAGTCCTTGGTTGTGGTGGGTCATGACTGTCTTCTCAAATTAGAGTTTAAATGTTCCAGAAAATCTGACTAGGAAAGTCATTAAAAGCACCAGATTGTCACAAGCAGGCACTGGCCAGGGTTAGGTGATGACGGTAATATCCAGGGCCTGAATTAACAGGACCGCTGTAGTGCACGGGCCATACTAGGACCTCTGGTGGTGCTCCTAAGCTGCTAATACACAGTTATTACACGCTGAAATTACAGATACGTGGACTATTTACTATAAAGAAGCTGAAAATACAGATGAACGAACTATGTACAAAGCATTTTTTATGCTTGTCTTTCTCTCTCCTCGTCCGAGGGAGGGTTCGTAGCTTAGTCAGGTAAGTAAGGTAAGTAAGAGGTCAATTTTGAGTTAGTCTGGAAGCCCTGTCGCGACGTTTCGAAATTATTGTTTCTTCTTCAGGCAAGGGCTGGTAAGTAAGTCAGTTAGAATTAGTCATGTAACCCCCACTGTGGGTCTCTGTGAGAGCTTGGTCCCTGATGTTCACCGGTCGACCATCGTGCCTGTCTGAGACCGGATGAAGCATCGCACACATTTTATAGCCACTCTAGCTCCTCCCCTTGCTGCATATCCTGGCTCCTTGGCATCATCAGTTTCCCATAATACTCTCTAATTAAAGTGTGCAACCAACCACCATAGCACTGATATGGATCTAGATCACAAGCTCCAGTTACGTATATTATTTGGATCTTTTGTCCTCTACTGTAACCATTTTACCAAGTTTGGGTGGGGTATTTCAGGGTATTTATTGCCTTCTATGAGGTCTTACTACTGCCTTCTTTGAGGTCTTTCTTCCTGTTCTCTTATACTCTCCAAATTAAAAATGCTGAAACCAACTGGTGGAGTGTTCAATTGTGTCTAGATCATATATAATCGACATTGATTTCTATAGACCAGTCGTCATTTGGTCTCTTGCTTAGAAGTAGTTGGGTGAGGTATTTTTTAGGGTAATTGCCTTGCTCAGGGATTAAAGGTTAAGTTTAGGCAAGGGGTCCTATGGTTAGGGTTAGGGTAGAGGGTTCCTGGATAAGGTTAAAGGTAAGGAGAAGTCCTTGGTTGTGGTGGGTCATGACTGTCTTCTCAAATTAGAGTTTAAATGTTCCAGAAAATCTGACTAGGAAAGTCATTAAAAGCACCAGATTGTCACAAGCAGGCACTGGCCAGGGTTAGGTGATGACGGTAATATCCAGGGCCTGAATTAACAGGACCGCTGTAGTGCACGGGCCATACTAGGACCTCTGGTGGTGCTCCTAAGCTGCTAATACACAGTTATTACACGCTGAAATTACAGATACGTGGACTATTTACTATAAAGAAGCTGAAAATACAGATGAACGAACTATGTACAAAGCATTTTTTATGCTTGTCTTTCTCTCTCCTCGTCCGAGGGAGGGTTCGTAGCTTAGTCAGGTAAGTAAGGTAAGTAAGAGGTCAATTTTGAGTTAGTCTGGAAGCCCTGTCGCGACGTTTCGAAATTATTGTTTCTTCTTCAGGCAAGGGCTGGTAAGTAAGTCAGTTAGAATTAGTCATGTAACCCCCACTGTGGGTCTCTGTGAGAGCTTGGTCCCTGATGTTCACCGGTCGACCATCGTGCCTGTCTGAGACCGGATGAAGCATCGCACACATTTTATAGCCACTCTAGCTCCTCCCCTTGCTGCATATCCTGGCTCCTTGGCATCATCAGTTTCCCATAATACTCTCTAATTAAAGTGTGCAACCAACCACCATAGCACTGATATGGATCTAGATCACAAGCTCCAGTTACGTATATTATTTGGATCTTTTGTCCTCTACTGTAACCATTTTACCAAGTTTGGGTGGGGTATTTCAGGGTATTTATTGCCTTCTATGAGGTCTTACTACTGCCTTCTTTGAGGTCTTTCTTCCTGTTCTCTTATACTCTCCAAATTAAAAATGCTGAAACCAACTGGTGGAGTGTTCAATTGTGTCTAGATCATATATAATCGACATTGATTTCTATAGACCAGTCGTCATTTGGTCTCTTGCTTAGAAGTAGTTGGGTGAGGTATTTTTTAGGGTAATTGCCTTGCTCAGGGATTAAAGGTTAAGTTTAGGCAAGGGGTCCTATGGTTAGGGTTAGGGTAGAGGGTTCCTGGATAAGGTTAAAGGTAAGGAGAAGTCCTTGGTTGTGGTGGGTCATGACTGTCTTCTCAAATTAGAGTTTAAATGTTCCAGAAAATCTGACTAGGAAAGTCATTAAAAGCACCAGATTGTCACAAGCAGGCACTGGCCAGGGTTAGGTGATGACGGTAATATCCAGGGCCTGAATTAACAGGACCGCTGTAGTGCACGGGCCATACTAGGACCTCTGGTGGTGCTCCTAAGCTGCTAATACACAGTTATTACACGCTGAAATTACAGATACGTGGACTATTTACTATAAAGAAGCTGAAAATACAGATGAACGAACTATGTACAAAGCATTTTTTATGCTTGTCTTTCTCTCTCCTCGTCCGAGGGAGGGTTCGTAGCTTAGTCAGGTAAGTAAGGTAAGTAAGAGGTCAATTTTGAGTTAGTCTGGAAGCCCTGTCGCGACGTTTCGAAATTATTGTTTCTTCTTCAGGCAAGGGCTGGTAAGTAAGTCAGTTAGAATTAGTCATGTAACCCCCACTGTGGGTCTCTGTGAGAGCTTGGTCCCTGATGTTCACCGGTCGACCATCGTGCCTGTCTGAGACCGGATGAAGCATCGCACACATTTTATAGCCACTCTAGCTCCTCCCCTTGCTGCATATCCTGGCTCCTTGGCATCATCAGTTTCCCATAATACTCTCTAATTAAAGTGTGCAACCAACCACCATAGCACTGATATGGATCTAGATCACAAGCTCCAGTTACGTATATTATTTGGATCTTTTGTCCTCTACTGTAACCATTTTACCAAGTTTGGGTGGGGTATTTCAGGGTATTTATTGCCTTCTATGAGGTCTTACTACTGCCTTCTTTGAGGTCTTTCTTCCTGTTCTCTTATACTCTCCAAATTAAAAATGCTGAAACCAACTGGTGGAGTGTTCAATTGTGTCTAGATCATATATAATCGACATTGATTTCTATAGACCAGTCGTCATTTGGTCTCTTGCTTAGAAGTAGTTGGGTGAGGTATTTTTTAGGGTAATTGCCTTGCTCAGGGATTAAAGGTTAAGTTTAGGCAAGGGGTCCTATGGTTAGGGTTAGGGTAGAGGGTTCCTGGATAAGGTTAAAGGTAAGGAGAAGTCCTTGGTTGTGGTGGGTCATGACTGTCTTCTCAAATTAGAGTTTAAATGTTCCAGAAAATCTGACTAGGAAAGTCATTAAAAGCACCAGATTGTCACAAGCAGGCACTGGCCAGGGTTAGGTGATGACGGTAATATCCAGGGCCTGAATTAACAGGACCGCTGTAGTGCACGGGCCATACTAGGACCTCTGGTGGTGCTCCTAAGCTGCTAATACACAGTTATTACACGCTGAAATTACAGATACGTGGACTATTTACTATAAAGAAGCTGAAAATACAGATGAACGAACTATGTACAAAGCATTTTTTATGCTTGTCTTTCTCTCTCCTCGTCCGAGGGAGGGTTCGTAGCTTAGTCAGGTAAGTAAGGTAAGTAAGAGGTCAATTTTGAGTTAGTCTGGAAGCCCTGTCGCGACGTTTCGAAATTATTGTTTCTTCTTCAGGCAAGGGCTGGTAAGTAAGTCAGTTAGAATTAGTCATGTAACCCCCACTGTGGGTCTCTGTGAGAGCTTGGTCCCTGATGTTCACCGGTCGACCATCGTGCCTGTCTGAGACCGGATGAAGCATCGCACACATTTTATAGCCACTCTAGCTCCTCCCCTTGCTGCATATCCTGGCTCCTTGGCATCATCAGTTTCCCATAATACTCTCTAATTAAAGTGTGCAACCAACCACCATAGCACTGATATGGATCTAGATCACAAGCTCCAGTTACGTATATTATTTGGATCTTTTGTCCTCTACTGTAACCATTTTACCAAGTTTGGGTGGGGTATTTCAGGGTATTTATTGCCTTCTATGAGGTCTTACTACTGCCTTCTTTGAGGTCTTTCTTCCTGTTCTCTTATACTCTCCAAATTAAAAATGCTGAAACCAACTGGTGGAGTGTTCAATTGTGTCTAGATCATATATAATCGACATTGATTTCTATAGACCAGTCGTCATTTGGTCTCTTGCTTAGAAGTAGTTGGGTGAGGTATTTTTTAGGGTAATTGCCTTGCTCAGGGATTAAAGGTTAAGTTTAGGCAAGGGGTCCTATGGTTAGGGTTAGGGTAGAGGGTTCCTGGATAAGGTTAAAGGTAAGGAGAAGTCCTTGGTTGTGGTGGGTCATGACTGTCTTCTCAAATTAGAGTTTAAATGTTCCAGAAAATCTGACTAGGAAAGTCATTAAAAGCACCAGATTGTCACAAGCAGGCACTGGCCAGGGTTAGGTGATGACGGTAATATCCAGGGCCTGAATTAACAGGACCGCTGTAGTGCACGGGCCATACTAGGACCTCTGGTGGTGCTCCTAAGCTGCTAATACACAGTTATTACACGCTGAAATTACAGATACGTGGACTATTTACTATAAAGAAGCTGAAAATACAGATGAACGAACTATGTACAAAGCATTTTTTATGCTTGTCTTTCTCTCTCCTCGTCCGAGGGAGGGTTCGTAGCTTAGTCAGGTAAGTAAGGTAAGTAAGAGGTCAATTTTGAGTTAGTCTGGAAGCCCTGTCGCGACGTTTCGAAATTATTGTTTCTTCTTCAGGCAAGGGCTGGTAAGTAAGTCAGTTAGAATTAGTCATGTAACCCCCACTGTGGGTCTCTGTGAGAGCTTGGTCCCTGATGTTCACCGGTCGACCATCGTGCCTGTCTGAGACCGGATGAAGCATCGCACACATTTTATAGCCACTCTAGCTCCTCCCCTTGCTGCATATCCTGGCTCCTTGGCATCATCAGTTTCCCATAATACTCTCTAATTAAAGTGTGCAACCAACCACCATAGCACTGATATGGATCTAGATCACAAGCTCCAGTTACGTATATTATTTGGATCTTTTGTCCTCTACTGTAACCATTTTACCAAGTTTGGGTGGGGTATTTCAGGGTATTTATTGCCTTCTATGAGGTCTTACTACTGCCTTCTTTGAGGTCTTTCTTCCTGTTCTCTTATACTCTCCAAATTAAAAATGCTGAAACCAACTGGTGGAGTGTTCAATTGTGTCTAGATCATATATAATCGACATTGATTTCTATAGACCAGTCGTCATTTGGTCTCTTGCTTAGAAGTAGTTGGGTGAGGTATTTTTTAGGGTAATTGCCTTGCTCAGGGATTAAAGGTTAAGTTTAGGCAAGGGGTCCTATGGTTAGGGTTAGGGTAGAGGGTTCCTGGATAAGGTTAAAGGTAAGGAGAAGTCCTTGGTTGTGGTGGGTCATGACTGTCTTCTCAAATTAGAGTTTAAATGTTCCAGAAAATCTGACTAGGAAAGTCATTAAAAGCACCAGATTGTCACAAGCAGGCACTGGCCAGGGTTAGGTGATGACGGTAATATCCAGGGCCTGAATTAACAGGACCGCTGTAGTGCACGGGCCATACTAGGACCTCTGGTGGTGCTCCTAAGCTGCTAATACACAGTTATTACACGCTGAAATTACAGATACGTGGACTATTTACTATAAAGAAGCTGAAAATACAGATGAACGAACTATGTACAAAGCATTTTTTATGCTTGTCTTTCTCTCTCCTCGTCCGAGGGAGGGTTCGTAGCTTAGTCAGGTAAGTAAGGTAAGTAAGAGGTCAATTTTGAGTTAGTCTGGAAGCCCTGTCGCGACGTTTCGAAATTATTGTTTCTTCTTCAGGCAAGGGCTGGTAAGTAAGTCAGTTAGAATTAGTCATGTAACCCCCACTGTGGGTCTCTGTGAGAGCTTGGTCCCTGATGTTCACCGGTCGACCATCGTGCCTGTCTGAGACCGGATGAAGCATCGCACACATTTTATAGCCACTCTAGCTCCTCCCCTTGCTGCATATCCTGGCTCCTTGGCATCATCAGTTTCCCATAATACTCTCTAATTAAAGTGTGCAACCAACCACCATAGCACTGATATGGATCTAGATCACAAGCTCCAGTTACGTATATTATTTGGATCTTTTGTCCTCTACTGTAACCATTTTACCAAGTTTGGGTGGGGTATTTCAGGGTATTTATTGCCTTCTATGAGGTCTTACTACTGCCTTCTTTGAGGTCTTTCTTCCTGTTCTCTTATACTCTCCAAATTAAAAATGCTGAAACCAACTGGTGGAGTGTTCAATTGTGTCTAGATCATATATAATCGACATTGATTTCTATAGACCAGTCGTCATTTGGTCTCTTGCTTAGAAGTAGTTGGGTGAGGTATTTTTTAGGGTAATTGCCTTGCTCAGGGATTAAAGGTTAAGTTTAGGCAAGGGGTCCTATGGTTAGGGTTAGGGTAGAGGGTTCCTGGATAAGGTTAAAGGTAAGGAGAAGTCCTTGGTTGTGGTGGGTCATGACTGTCTTCTCAAATTAGAGTTTAAATGTTCCAGAAAATCTGACTAGGAAAGTCATTAAAAGCACCAGATTGTCACAAGCAGGCACTGGCCAGGGTTAGGTGATGACGGTAATATCCAGGGCCTGAATTAACAGGACCGCTGTAGTGCACGGGCCATACTAGGACCTCTGGTGGTGCTCCTAAGCTGCTAATACACAGTTATTACACGCTGAAATTACAGATACGTGGACTATTTACTATAAAGAAGCTGAAAATACAGATGAACGAACTATGTACAAAGCATTTTTTATGCTTGTCTTTCTCTCTCCTCGTCCGAGGGAGGGTTCGTAGCTTAGTCAGGTAAGTAAGGTAAGTAAGAGGTCAATTTTGAGTTAGTCTGGAAGCCCTGTCGCGACGTTTCGAAATTATTGTTTCTTCTTCAGGCAAGGGCTGGTAAGTAAGTCAGTTAGAATTAGTCATGTAACCCCCACTGTGGGTCTCTGTGAGAGCTTGGTCCCTGATGTTCACCGGTCGACCATCGTGCCTGTCTGAGACCGGATGAAGCATCGCACACATTTTATAGCCACTCTAGCTCCTCCCCTTGCTGCATATCCTGGCTCCTTGGCATCATCAGTTTCCCATAATACTCTCTAATTAAAGTGTGCAACCAACCACCATAGCACTGATATGGATCTAGATCACAAGCTCCAGTTACGTATATTATTTGGATCTTTTGTCCTCTACTGTAACCATTTTACCAAGTTTGGGTGGGGTATTTCAGGGTATTTATTGCCTTCTATGAGGTCTTACTACTGCCTTCTTTGAGGTCTTTCTTCCTGTTCTCTTATACTCTCCAAATTAAAAATGCTGAAACCAACTGGTGGAGTGTTCAATTGTGTCTAGATCATATATAATCGACATTGATTTCTATAGACCAGTCGTCATTTGGTCTCTTGCTTAGAAGTAGTTGGGTGAGGTATTTTTTAGGGTAATTGCCTTGCTCAGGGATTAAAGGTTAAGTTTAGGCAAGGGGTCCTATGGTTAGGGTTAGGGTAGAGGGTTCCTGGATAAGGTTAAAGGTAAGGAGAAGTCCTTGGTTGTGGTGGGTCATGACTGTCTTCTCAAATTAGAGTTTAAATGTTCCAGAAAATCTGACTAGGAAAGTCATTAAAAGCACCAGATTGTCACAAGCAGGCACTGGCCAGGGTTAGGTGATGACGGTAATATCCAGGGCCTGAATTAACAGGACCGCTGTAGTGCACGGGCCATACTAGGACCTCTGGTGGTGCTCCTAAGCTGCTAATACACAGTTATTACACGCTGAAATTACAGATACGTGGACTATTTACTATAAAGAAGCTGAAAATACAGATGAACGAACTATGTACAAAGCATTTTTTATGCTTGTCTTTCTCTCTCCTCGTCCGAGGGAGGGTTCGTAGCTTAGTCAGGTAAGTAAGGTAAGTAAGAGGTCAATTTTGAGTTAGTCTGGAAGCCCTGTCGCGACGTTTCGAAATTATTGTTTCTTCTTCAGGCAAGGGCTGGTAAGTAAGTCAGTTAGAATTAGTCATGTAACCCCCACTGTGGGTCTCTGTGAGAGCTTGGTCCCTGATGTTCACCGGTCGACCATCGTGCCTGTCTGAGACCGGATGAAGCATCGCACACATTTTATAGCCACTCTAGCTCCTCCCCTTGCTGCATATCCTGGCTCCTTGGCATCATCAGTTTCCCATAATACTCTCTAATTAAAGTGTGCAACCAACCACCATAGCACTGATATGGATCTAGATCACAAGCTCCAGTTACGTATATTATTTGGATCTTTTGTCCTCTACTGTAACCATTTTACCAAGTTTGGGTGGGGTATTTCAGGGTATTTATTGCCTTCTATGAGGTCTTACTACTGCCTTCTTTGAGGTCTTTCTTCCTGTTCTCTTATACTCTCCAAATTAAAAATGCTGAAACCAACTGGTGGAGTGTTCAATTGTGTCTAGATCATATATAATCGACATTGATTTCTATAGACCAGTCGTCATTTGGTCTCTTGCTTAGAAGTAGTTGGGTGAGGTATTTTTTAGGGTAATTGCCTTGCTCAGGGATTAAAGGTTAAGTTTAGGCAAGGGGTCCTATGGTTAGGGTTAGGGTAGAGGGTTCCTGGATAAGGTTAAAGGTAAGGAGAAGTCCTTGGTTGTGGTGGGTCATGACTGTCTTCTCAAATTAGAGTTTAAATGTTCCAGAAAATCTGACTAGGAAAGTCATTAAAAGCACCAGATTGTCACAAGCAGGCACTGGCCAGGGTTAGGTGATGACGGTAATATCCAGGGCCTGAATTAACAGGACCGCTGTAGTGCACGGGCCATACTAGGACCTCTGGTGGTGCTCCTAAGCTGCTAATACACAGTTATTACACGCTGAAATTACAGATACGTGGACTATTTACTATAAAGAAGCTGAAAATACAGATGAACGAACTATGTACAAAGCATTTTTTATGCTTGTCTTTCTCTCTCCTCGTCCGAGGGAGGGTTCGTAGCTTAGTCAGGTAAGTAAGGTAAGTAAGAGGTCAATTTTGAGTTAGTCTGGAAGCCCTGTCGCGACGTTTCGAAATTATTGTTTCTTCTTCAGGCAAGGGCTGGTAAGTAAGTCAGTTAGAATTAGTCATGTAACCCCCACTGTGGGTCTCTGTGAGAGCTTGGTCCCTGATGTTCACCGGTCGACCATCGTGCCTGTCTGAGACCGGATGAAGCATCGCACACATTTTATAGCCACTCTAGCTCCTCCCCTTGCTGCATATCCTGGCTCCTTGGCATCATCAGTTTCCCATAATACTCTCTAATTAAAGTGTGCAACCAACCACCATAGCACTGATATGGATCTAGATCACAAGCTCCAGTTACGTATATTATTTGGATCTTTTGTCCTCTACTGTAACCATTTTACCAAGTTTGGGTGGGGTATTTCAGGGTATTTATTGCCTTCTATGAGGTCTTACTACTGCCTTCTTTGAGGTCTTTCTTCCTGTTCTCTTATACTCTCCAAATTAAAAATGCTGAAACCAACTGGTGGAGTGTTCAATTGTGTCTAGATCATATATAATCGACATTGATTTCTATAGACCAGTCGTCATTTGGTCTCTTGCTTAGAAGTAGTTGGGTGAGGTATTTTTTAGGGTAATTGCCTTGCTCAGGGATTAAAGGTTAAGTTTAGGCAAGGGGTCCTATGGTTAGGGTTAGGGTAGAGGGTTCCTGGATAAGGTTAAAGGTAAGGAGAAGTCCTTGGTTGTGGTGGGTCATGACTGTCTTCTCAAATTAGAGTTTAAATGTTCCAGAAAATCTGACTAGGAAAGTCATTAAAAGCACCAGATTGTCACAAGCAGGCACTGGCCAGGGTTAGGTGATGACGGTAATATCCAGGGCCTGAATTAACAGGACCGCTGTAGTGCACGGGCCATACTAGGACCTCTGGTGGTGCTCCTAAGCTGCTAATACACAGTTATTACACGCTGAAATTACAGATACGTGGACTATTTACTATAAAGAAGCTGAAAATACAGATGAACGAACTATGTACAAAGCATTTTTTATGCTTGTCTTTCTCTCTCCTCGTCCGAGGGAGGGTTCGTAGCTTAGTCAGGTAAGTAAGGTAAGTAAGAGGTCAATTTTGAGTTAGTCTGGAAGCCCTGTCGCGACGTTTCGAAATTATTGTTTCTTCTTCAGGCAAGGGCTGGTAAGTAAGTCAGTTAGAATTAGTCATGTAACCCCCACTGTGGGTCTCTGTGAGAGCTTGGTCCCTGATGTTCACCGGTCGACCATCGTGCCTGTCTGAGACCGGATGAAGCATCGCACACATTTTATAGCCACTCTAGCTCCTCCCCTTGCTGCATATCCTGGCTCCTTGGCATCATCAGTTTCCCATAATACTCTCTAATTAAAGTGTGCAACCAACCACCATAGCACTGATATGGATCTAGATCACAAGCTCCAGTTACGTATATTATTTGGATCTTTTGTCCTCTACTGTAACCATTTTACCAAGTTTGGGTGGGGTATTTCAGGGTATTTATTGCCTTCTATGAGGTCTTACTACTGCCTTCTTTGAGGTCTTTCTTCCTGTTCTCTTATACTCTCCAAATTAAAAATGCTGAAACCAACTGGTGGAGTGTTCAATTGTGTCTAGATCATATATAATCGACATTGATTTCTATAGACCAGTCGTCATTTGGTCTCTTGCTTAGAAGTAGTTGGGTGAGGTATTTTTTAGGGTAATTGCCTTGCTCAGGGATTAAAGGTTAAGTTTAGGCAAGGGGTCCTATGGTTAGGGTTAGGGTAGAGGGTTCCTGGATAAGGTTAAAGGTAAGGAGAAGTCCTTGGTTGTGGTGGGTCATGACTGTCTTCTCAAATTAGAGTTTAAATGTTCCAGAAAATCTGACTAGGAAAGTCATTAAAAGCACCAGATTGTCACAAGCAGGCACTGGCCAGGGTTAGGTGATGACGGTAATATCCAGGGCCTGAATTAACAGGACCGCTGTAGTGCACGGGCCATACTAGGACCTCTGGTGGTGCTCCTAAGCTGCTAATACACAGTTATTACACGCTGAAATTACAGATACGTGGACTATTTACTATAAAGAAGCTGAAAATACAGATGAACGAACTATGTACAAAGCATTTTTTATGCTTGTCTTTCTCTCTCCTCGTCCGAGGGAGGGTTCGTAGCTTAGTCAGGTAAGTAAGGTAAGTAAGAGGTCAATTTTGAGTTAGTCTGGAAGCCCTGTCGCGACGTTTCGAAATTATTGTTTCTTCTTCAGGCAAGGGCTGGTAAGTAAGTCAGTTAGAATTAGTCATGTAACCCCCACTGTGGGTCTCTGTGAGAGCTTGGTCCCTGATGTTCACCGGTCGACCATCGTGCCTGTCTGAGACCGGATGAAGCATCGCACACATTTTATAGCCACTCTAGCTCCTCCCCTTGCTGCATATCCTGGCTCCTTGGCATCATCAGTTTCCCATAATACTCTCTAATTAAAGTGTGCAACCAACCACCATAGCACTGATATGGATCTAGATCACAAGCTCCAGTTACGTATATTATTTGGATCTTTTGTCCTCTACTGTAACCATTTTACCAAGTTTGGGTGGGGTATTTCAGGGTATTTATTGCCTTCTATGAGGTCTTACTACTGCCTTCTTTGAGGTCTTTCTTCCTGTTCTCTTATACTCTCCAAATTAAAAATGCTGAAACCAACTGGTGGAGTGTTCAATTGTGTCTAGATCATATATAATCGACATTGATTTCTATAGACCAGTCGTCATTTGGTCTCTTGCTTAGAAGTAGTTGGGTGAGGTATTTTTTAGGGTAATTGCCTTGCTCAGGGATTAAAGGTTAAGTTTAGGCAAGGGGTCCTATGGTTAGGGTTAGGGTAGAGGGTTCCTGGATAAGGTTAAAGGTAAGGAGAAGTCCTTGGTTGTGGTGGGTCATGACTGTCTTCTCAAATTAGAGTTTAAATGTTCCAGAAAATCTGACTAGGAAAGTCATTAAAAGCACCAGATTGTCACAAGCAGGCACTGGCCAGGGTTAGGTGATGACGGTAATATCCAGGGCCTGAATTAACAGGACCGCTGTAGTGCACGGGCCATACTAGGACCTCTGGTGGTGCTCCTAAGCTGCTAATACACAGTTATTACACGCTGAAATTACAGATACGTGGACTATTTACTATAAAGAAGCTGAAAATACAGATGAACGAACTATGTACAAAGCATTTTTTATGCTTGTCTTTCTCTCTCCTCGTCCGAGGGAGGGTTCGTAGCTTAGTCAGGTAAGTAAGGTAAGTAAGAGGTCAATTTTGAGTTAGTCTGGAAGCCCTGTCGCGACGTTTCGAAATTATTGTTTCTTCTTCAGGCAAGGGCTGGTAAGTAAGTCAGTTAGAATTAGTCATGTAACCCCCACTGTGGGTCTCTGTGAGAGCTTGGTCCCTGATGTTCACCGGTCGACCATCGTGCCTGTCTGAGACCGGATGAAGCATCGCACACATTTTATAGCCACTCTAGCTCCTCCCCTTGCTGCATATCCTGGCTCCTTGGCATCATCAGTTTCCCATAATACTCTCTAATTAAAGTGTGCAACCAACCACCATAGCACTGATATGGATCTAGATCACAAGCTCCAGTTACGTATATTATTTGGATCTTTTGTCCTCTACTGTAACCATTTTACCAAGTTTGGGTGGGGTATTTCAGGGTATTTATTGCCTTCTATGAGGTCTTACTACTGCCTTCTTTGAGGTCTTTCTTCCTGTTCTCTTATACTCTCCAAATTAAAAATGCTGAAACCAACTGGTGGAGTGTTCAATTGTGTCTAGATCATATATAATCGACATTGATTTCTATAGACCAGTCGTCATTTGGTCTCTTGCTTAGAAGTAGTTGGGTGAGGTATTTTTTAGGGTAATTGCCTTGCTCAGGGATTAAAGGTTAAGTTTAGGCAAGGGGTCCTATGGTTAGGGTTAGGGTAGAGGGTTCCTGGATAAGGTTAAAGGTAAGGAGAAGTCCTTGGTTGTGGTGGGTCATGACTGTCTTCTCAAATTAGAGTTTAAATGTTCCAGAAAATCTGACTAGGAAAGTCATTAAAAGCACCAGATTGTCACAAGCAGGCACTGGCCAGGGTTAGGTGATGACGGTAATATCCAGGGCCTGAATTAACAGGACCGCTGTAGTGCACGGGCCATACTAGGACCTCTGGTGGTGCTCCTAAGCTGCTAATACACAGTTATTACACGCTGAAATTACAGATACGTGGACTATTTACTATAAAGAAGCTGAAAATACAGATGAACGAACTATGTACAAAGCATTTTTTATGCTTGTCTTTCTCTCTCCTCGTCCGAGGGAGGGTTCGTAGCTTAGTCAGGTAAGTAAGGTAAGTAAGAGGTCAATTTTGAGTTAGTCTGGAAGCCCTGTCGCGACGTTTCGAAATTATTGTTTCTTCTTCAGGCAAGGGCTGGTAAGTAAGTCAGTTAGAATTAGTCATGTAACCCCCACTGTGGGTCTCTGTGAGAGCTTGGTCCCTGATGTTCACCGGTCGACCATCGTGCCTGTCTGAGACCGGATGAAGCATCGCACACATTTTATAGCCACTCTAGCTCCTCCCCTTGCTGCATATCCTGGCTCCTTGGCATCATCAGTTTCCCATAATACTCTCTAATTAAAGTGTGCAACCAACCACCATAGCACTGATATGGATCTAGATCACAAGCTCCAGTTACGTATATTATTTGGATCTTTTGTCCTCTACTGTAACCATTTTACCAAGTTTGGGTGGGGTATTTCAGGGTATTTATTGCCTTCTATGAGGTCTTACTACTGCCTTCTTTGAGGTCTTTCTTCCTGTTCTCTTATACTCTCCAAATTAAAAATGCTGAAACCAACTGGTGGAGTGTTCAATTGTGTCTAGATCATATATAATCGACATTGATTTCTATAGACCAGTCGTCATTTGGTCTCTTGCTTAGAAGTAGTTGGGTGAGGTATTTTTTAGGGTAATTGCCTTGCTCAGGGATTAAAGGTTAAGTTTAGGCAAGGGGTCCTATGGTTAGGGTTAGGGTAGAGGGTTCCTGGATAAGGTTAAAGGTAAGGAGAAGTCCTTGGTTGTGGTGGGTCATGACTGTCTTCTCAAATTAGAGTTTAAATGTTCCAGAAAATCTGACTAGGAAAGTCATTAAAAGCACCAGATTGTCACAAGCAGGCACTGGCCAGGGTTAGGTGATGACGGTAATATCCAGGGCCTGAATTAACAGGACCGCTGTAGTGCACGGGCCATACTAGGACCTCTGGTGGTGCTCCTAAGCTGCTAATACACAGTTATTACACGCTGAAATTACAGATACGTGGACTATTTACTATAAAGAAGCTGAAAATACAGATGAACGAACTATGTACAAAGCATTTTTTATGCTTGTCTTTCTCTCTCCTCGTCCGAGGGAGGGTTCGTAGCTTAGTCAGGTAAGTAAGGTAAGTAAGAGGTCAATTTTGAGTTAGTCTGGAAGCCCTGTCGCGACGTTTCGAAATTATTGTTTCTTCTTCAGGCAAGGGCTGGTAAGTAAGTCAGTTAGAATTAGTCATGTAACCCCCACTGTGGGTCTCTGTGAGAGCTTGGTCCCTGATGTTCACCGGTCGACCATCGTGCCTGTCTGAGACCGGATGAAGCATCGCACACATTTTATAGCCACTCTAGCTCCTCCCCTTGCTGCATATCCTGGCTCCTTGGCATCATCAGTTTCCCATAATACTCTCTAATTAAAGTGTGCAACCAACCACCATAGCACTGATATGGATCTAGATCACAAGCTCCAGTTACGTATATTATTTGGATCTTTTGTCCTCTACTGTAACCATTTTACCAAGTTTGGGTGGGGTATTTCAGGGTATTTATTGCCTTCTATGAGGTCTTACTACTGCCTTCTTTGAGGTCTTTCTTCCTGTTCTCTTATACTCTCCAAATTAAAAATGCTGAAACCAACTGGTGGAGTGTTCAATTGTGTCTAGATCATATATAATCGACATTGATTTCTATAGACCAGTCGTCATTTGGTCTCTTGCTTAGAAGTAGTTGGGTGAGGTATTTTTTAGGGTAATTGCCTTGCTCAGGGATTAAAGGTTAAGTTTAGGCAAGGGGTCCTATGGTTAGGGTTAGGGTAGAGGGTTCCTGGATAAGGTTAAAGGTAAGGAGAAGTCCTTGGTTGTGGTGGGTCATGACTGTCTTCTCAAATTAGAGTTTAAATGTTCCAGAAAATCTGACTAGGAAAGTCATTAAAAGCACCAGATTGTCACAAGCAGGCACTGGCCAGGGTTAGGTGATGACGGTAATATCCAGGGCCTGAATTAACAGGACCGCTGTAGTGCACGGGCCATACTAGGACCTCTGGTGGTGCTCCTAAGCTGCTAATACACAGTTATTACACGCTGAAATTACAGATACGTGGACTATTTACTATAAAGAAGCTGAAAATACAGATGAACGAACTATGTACAAAGCATTTTTTATGCTTGTCTTTCTCTCTCCTCGTCCGAGGGAGGGTTCGTAGCTTAGTCAGGTAAGTAAGGTAAGTAAGAGGTCAATTTTGAGTTAGTCTGGAAGCCCTGTCGCGACGTTTCGAAATTATTGTTTCTTCTTCAGGCAAGGGCTGGTAAGTAAGTCAGTTAGAATTAGTCATGTAACCCCCACTGTGGGTCTCTGTGAGAGCTTGGTCCCTGATGTTCACCGGTCGACCATCGTGCCTGTCTGAGACCGGATGAAGCATCGCACACATTTTATAGCCACTCTAGCTCCTCCCCTTGCTGCATATCCTGGCTCCTTGGCATCATCAGTTTCCCATAATACTCTCTAATTAAAGTGTGCAACCAACCACCATAGCACTGATATGGATCTAGATCACAAGCTCCAGTTACGTATATTATTTGGATCTTTTGTCCTCTACTGTAACCATTTTACCAAGTTTGGGTGGGGTATTTCAGGGTATTTATTGCCTTCTATGAGGTCTTACTACTGCCTTCTTTGAGGTCTTTCTTCCTGTTCTCTTATACTCTCCAAATTAAAAATGCTGAAACCAACTGGTGGAGTGTTCAATTGTGTCTAGATCATATATAATCGACATTGATTTCTATAGACCAGTCGTCATTTGGTCTCTTGCTTAGAAGTAGTTGGGTGAGGTATTTTTTAGGGTAATTGCCTTGCTCAGGGATTAAAGGTTAAGTTTAGGCAAGGGGTCCTATGGTTAGGGTTAGGGTAGAGGGTTCCTGGATAAGGTTAAAGGTAAGGAGAAGTCCTTGGTTGTGGTGGGTCATGACTGTCTTCTCAAATTAGAGTTTAAATGTTCCAGAAAATCTGACTAGGAAAGTCATTAAAAGCACCAGATTGTCACAAGCAGGCACTGGCCAGGGTTAGGTGATGACGGTAATATCCAGGGCCTGAATTAACAGGACCGCTGTAGTGCACGGGCCATACTAGGACCTCTGGTGGTGCTCCTAAGCTGCTAATACACAGTTATTACACGCTGAAATTACAGATACGTGGACTATTTACTATAAAGAAGCTGAAAATACAGATGAACGAACTATGTACAAAGCATTTTTTATGCTTGTCTTTCTCTCTCCTCGTCCGAGGGAGGGTTCGTAGCTTAGTCAGGTAAGTAAGGTAAGTAAGAGGTCAATTTTGAGTTAGTCTGGAAGCCCTGTCGCGACGTTTCGAAATTATTGTTTCTTCTTCAGGCAAGGGCTGGTAAGTAAGTCAGTTAGAATTAGTCATGTAACCCCCACTGTGGGTCTCTGTGAGAGCTTGGTCCCTGATGTTCACCGGTCGACCATCGTGCCTGTCTGAGACCGGATGAAGCATCGCACACATTTTATAGCCACTCTAGCTCCTCCCCTTGCTGCATATCCTGGCTCCTTGGCATCATCAGTTTCCCATAATACTCTCTAATTAAAGTGTGCAACCAACCACCATAGCACTGATATGGATCTAGATCACAAGCTCCAGTTACGTATATTATTTGGATCTTTTGTCCTCTACTGTAACCATTTTACCAAGTTTGGGTGGGGTATTTCAGGGTATTTATTGCCTTCTATGAGGTCTTACTACTGCCTTCTTTGAGGTCTTTCTTCCTGTTCTCTTATACTCTCCAAATTAAAAATGCTGAAACCAACTGGTGGAGTGTTCAATTGTGTCTAGATCATATATAATCGACATTGATTTCTATAGACCAGTCGTCATTTGGTCTCTTGCTTAGAAGTAGTTGGGTGAGGTATTTTTTAGGGTAATTGCCTTGCTCAGGGATTAAAGGTTAAGTTTAGGCAAGGGGTCCTATGGTTAGGGTTAGGGTAGAGGGTTCCTGGATAAGGTTAAAGGTAAGGAGAAGTCCTTGGTTGTGGTGGGTCATGACTGTCTTCTCAAATTAGAGTTTAAATGTTCCAGAAAATCTGACTAGGAAAGTCATTAAAAGCACCAGATTGTCACAAGCAGGCACTGGCCAGGGTTAGGTGATGACGGTAATATCCAGGGCCTGAATTAACAGGACCGCTGTAGTGCACGGGCCATACTAGGACCTCTGGTGGTGCTCCTAAGCTGCTAATACACAGTTATTACACGCTGAAATTACAGATACGTGGACTATTTACTATAAAGAAGCTGAAAATACAGATGAACGAACTATGTACAAAGCATTTTTTATGCTTGTCTTTCTCTCTCCTCGTCCGAGGGAGGGTTCGTAGCTTAGTCAGGTAAGTAAGGTAAGTAAGAGGTCAATTTTGAGTTAGTCTGGAAGCCCTGTCGCGACGTTTCGAAATTATTGTTTCTTCTTCAGGCAAGGGCTGGTAAGTAAGTCAGTTAGAATTAGTCATGTAACCCCCACTGTGGGTCTCTGTGAGAGCTTGGTCCCTGATGTTCACCGGTCGACCATCGTGCCTGTCTGAGACCGGATGAAGCATCGCACACATTTTATAGCCACTCTAGCTCCTCCCCTTGCTGCATATCCTGGCTCCTTGGCATCATCAGTTTCCCATAATACTCTCTAATTAAAGTGTGCAACCAACCACCATAGCACTGATATGGATCTAGATCACAAGCTCCAGTTACGTATATTATTTGGATCTTTTGTCCTCTACTGTAACCATTTTACCAAGTTTGGGTGGGGTATTTCAGGGTATTTATTGCCTTCTATGAGGTCTTACTACTGCCTTCTTTGAGGTCTTTCTTCCTGTTCTCTTATACTCTCCAAATTAAAAATGCTGAAACCAACTGGTGGAGTGTTCAATTGTGTCTAGATCATATATAATCGACATTGATTTCTATAGACCAGTCGTCATTTGGTCTCTTGCTTAGAAGTAGTTGGGTGAGGTATTTTTTAGGGTAATTGCCTTGCTCAGGGATTAAAGGTTAAGTTTAGGCAAGGGGTCCTATGGTTAGGGTTAGGGTAGAGGGTTCCTGGATAAGGTTAAAGGTAAGGAGAAGTCCTTGGTTGTGGTGGGTCATGACTGTCTTCTCAAATTAGAGTTTAAATGTTCCAGAAAATCTGACTAGGAAAGTCATTAAAAGCACCAGATTGTCACAAGCAGGCACTGGCCAGGGTTAGGTGATGACGGTAATATCCAGGGCCTGAATTAACAGGACCGCTGTAGTGCACGGGCCATACTAGGACCTCTGGTGGTGCTCCTAAGCTGCTAATACACAGTTATTACACGCTGAAATTACAGATACGTGGACTATTTACTATAAAGAAGCTGAAAATACAGATGAACGAACTATGTACAAAGCATTTTTTATGCTTGTCTTTCTCTCTCCTCGTCCGAGGGAGGGTTCGTAGCTTAGTCAGGTAAGTAAGGTAAGTAAGAGGTCAATTTTGAGTTAGTCTGGAAGCCCTGTCGCGACGTTTCGAAATTATTGTTTCTTCTTCAGGCAAGGGCTGGTAAGTAAGTCAGTTAGAATTAGTCATGTAACCCCCACTGTGGGTCTCTGTGAGAGCTTGGTCCCTGATGTTCACCGGTCGACCATCGTGCCTGTCTGAGACCGGATGAAGCATCGCACACATTTTATAGCCACTCTAGCTCCTCCCCTTGCTGCATATCCTGGCTCCTTGGCATCATCAGTTTCCCATAATACTCTCTAATTAAAGTGTGCAACCAACCACCATAGCACTGATATGGATCTAGATCACAAGCTCCAGTTACGTATATTATTTGGATCTTTTGTCCTCTACTGTAACCATTTTACCAAGTTTGGGTGGGGTATTTCAGGGTATTTATTGCCTTCTATGAGGTCTTACTACTGCCTTCTTTGAGGTCTTTCTTCCTGTTCTCTTATACTCTCCAAATTAAAAATGCTGAAACCAACTGGTGGAGTGTTCAATTGTGTCTAGATCATATATAATCGACATTGATTTCTATAGACCAGTCGTCATTTGGTCTCTTGCTTAGAAGTAGTTGGGTGAGGTATTTTTTAGGGTAATTGCCTTGCTCAGGGATTAAAGGTTAAGTTTAGGCAAGGGGTCCTATGGTTAGGGTTAGGGTAGAGGGTTCCTGGATAAGGTTAAAGGTAAGGAGAAGTCCTTGGTTGTGGTGGGTCATGACTGTCTTCTCAAATTAGAGTTTAAATGTTCCAGAAAATCTGACTAGGAAAGTCATTAAAAGCACCAGATTGTCACAAGCAGGCACTGGCCAGGGTTAGGTGATGACGGTAATATCCAGGGCCTGAATTAACAGGACCGCTGTAGTGCACGGGCCATACTAGGACCTCTGGTGGTGCTCCTAAGCTGCTAATACACAGTTATTACACGCTGAAATTACAGATACGTGGACTATTTACTATAAAGAAGCTGAAAATACAGATGAACGAACTATGTACAAAGCATTTTTTATGCTTGTCTTTCTCTCTCCTCGTCCGAGGGAGGGTTCGTAGCTTAGTCAGGTAAGTAAGGTAAGTAAGAGGTCAATTTTGAGTTAGTCTGGAAGCCCTGTCGCGACGTTTCGAAATTATTGTTTCTTCTTCAGGCAAGGGCTGGTAAGTAAGTCAGTTAGAATTAGTCATGTAACCCCCACTGTGGGTCTCTGTGAGAGCTTGGTCCCTGATGTTCACCGGTCGACCATCGTGCCTGTCTGAGACCGGATGAAGCATCGCACACATTTTATAGCCACTCTAGCTCCTCCCCTTGCTGCATATCCTGGCTCCTTGGCATCATCAGTTTCCCATAATACTCTCTAATTAAAGTGTGCAACCAACCACCATAGCACTGATATGGATCTAGATCACAAGCTCCAGTTACGTATATTATTTGGATCTTTTGTCCTCTACTGTAACCATTTTACCAAGTTTGGGTGGGGTATTTCAGGGTATTTATTGCCTTCTATGAGGTCTTACTACTGCCTTCTTTGAGGTCTTTCTTCCTGTTCTCTTATACTCTCCAAATTAAAAATGCTGAAACCAACTGGTGGAGTGTTCAATTGTGTCTAGATCATATATAATCGACATTGATTTCTATAGACCAGTCGTCATTTGGTCTCTTGCTTAGAAGTAGTTGGGTGAGGTATTTTTTAGGGTAATTGCCTTGCTCAGGGATTAAAGGTTAAGTTTAGGCAAGGGGTCCTATGGTTAGGGTTAGGGTAGAGGGTTCCTGGATAAGGTTAAAGGTAAGGAGAAGTCCTTGGTTGTGGTGGGTCATGACTGTCTTCTCAAATTAGAGTTTAAATGTTCCAGAAAATCTGACTAGGAAAGTCATTAAAAGCACCAGATTGTCACAAGCAGGCACTGGCCAGGGTTAGGTGATGACGGTAATATCCAGGGCCTGAATTAACAGGACCGCTGTAGTGCACGGGCCATACTAGGACCTCTGGTGGTGCTCCTAAGCTGCTAATACACAGTTATTACACGCTGAAATTACAGATACGTGGACTATTTACTATAAAGAAGCTGAAAATACAGATGAACGAACTATGTACAAAGCATTTTTTATGCTTGTCTTTCTCTCTCCTCGTCCGAGGGAGGGTTCGTAGCTTAGTCAGGTAAGTAAGGTAAGTAAGAGGTCAATTTTGAGTTAGTCTGGAAGCCCTGTCGCGACGTTTCGAAATTATTGTTTCTTCTTCAGGCAAGGGCTGGTAAGTAAGTCAGTTAGAATTAGTCATGTAACCCCCACTGTGGGTCTCTGTGAGAGCTTGGTCCCTGATGTTCACCGGTCGACCATCGTGCCTGTCTGAGACCGGATGAAGCATCGCACACATTTTATAGCCACTCTAGCTCCTCCCCTTGCTGCATATCCTGGCTCCTTGGCATCATCAGTTTCCCATAATACTCTCTAATTAAAGTGTGCAACCAACCACCATAGCACTGATATGGATCTAGATCACAAGCTCCAGTTACGTATATTATTTGGATCTTTTGTCCTCTACTGTAACCATTTTACCAAGTTTGGGTGGGGTATTTCAGGGTATTTATTGCCTTCTATGAGGTCTTACTACTGCCTTCTTTGAGGTCTTTCTTCCTGTTCTCTTATACTCTCCAAATTAAAAATGCTGAAACCAACTGGTGGAGTGTTCAATTGTGTCTAGATCATATATAATCGACATTGATTTCTATAGACCAGTCGTCATTTGGTCTCTTGCTTAGAAGTAGTTGGGTGAGGTATTTTTTAGGGTAATTGCCTTGCTCAGGGATTAAAGGTTAAGTTTAGGCAAGGGGTCCTATGGTTAGGGTTAGGGTAGAGGGTTCCTGGATAAGGTTAAAGGTAAGGAGAAGTCCTTGGTTGTGGTGGGTCATGACTGTCTTCTCAAATTAGAGTTTAAATGTTCCAGAAAATCTGACTAGGAAAGTCATTAAAAGCACCAGATTGTCACAAGCAGGCACTGGCCAGGGTTAGGTGATGACGGTAATATCCAGGGCCTGAATTAACAGGACCGCTGTAGTGCACGGGCCATACTAGGACCTCTGGTGGTGCTCCTAAGCTGCTAATACACAGTTATTACACGCTGAAATTACAGATACGTGGACTATTTACTATAAAGAAGCTGAAAATACAGATGAACGAACTATGTACAAAGCATTTTTTATGCTTGTCTTTCTCTCTCCTCGTCCGAGGGAGGGTTCGTAGCTTAGTCAGGTAAGTAAGGTAAGTAAGAGGTCAATTTTGAGTTAGTCTGGAAGCCCTGTCGCGACGTTTCGAAATTATTGTTTCTTCTTCAGGCAAGGGCTGGTAAGTAAGTCAGTTAGAATTAGTCATGTAACCCCCACTGTGGGTCTCTGTGAGAGCTTGGTCCCTGATGTTCACCGGTCGACCATCGTGCCTGTCTGAGACCGGATGAAGCATCGCACACATTTTATAGCCACTCTAGCTCCTCCCCTTGCTGCATATCCTGGCTCCTTGGCATCATCAGTTTCCCATAATACTCTCTAATTAAAGTGTGCAACCAACCACCATAGCACTGATATGGATCTAGATCACAAGCTCCAGTTACGTATATTATTTGGATCTTTTGTCCTCTACTGTAACCATTTTACCAAGTTTGGGTGGGGTATTTCAGGGTATTTATTGCCTTCTATGAGGTCTTACTACTGCCTTCTTTGAGGTCTTTCTTCCTGTTCTCTTATACTCTCCAAATTAAAAATGCTGAAACCAACTGGTGGAGTGTTCAATTGTGTCTAGATCATATATAATCGACATTGATTTCTATAGACCAGTCGTCATTTGGTCTCTTGCTTAGAAGTAGTTGGGTGAGGTATTTTTTAGGGTAATTGCCTTGCTCAGGGATTAAAGGTTAAGTTTAGGCAAGGGGTCCTATGGTTAGGGTTAGGGTAGAGGGTTCCTGGATAAGGTTAAAGGTAAGGAGAAGTCCTTGGTTGTGGTGGGTCATGACTGTCTTCTCAAATTAGAGTTTAAATGTTCCAGAAAATCTGACTAGGAAAGTCATTAAAAGCACCAGATTGTCACAAGCAGGCACTGGCCAGGGTTAGGTGATGACGGTAATATCCAGGGCCTGAATTAACAGGACCGCTGTAGTGCACGGGCCATACTAGGACCTCTGGTGGTGCTCCTAAGCTGCTAATACACAGTTATTACACGCTGAAATTACAGATACGTGGACTATTTACTATAAAGAAGCTGAAAATACAGATGAACGAACTATGTACAAAGCATTTTTTATGCTTGTCTTTCTCTCTCCTCGTCCGAGGGAGGGTTCGTAGCTTAGTCAGGTAAGTAAGGTAAGTAAGAGGTCAATTTTGAGTTAGTCTGGAAGCCCTGTCGCGACGTTTCGAAATTATTGTTTCTTCTTCAGGCAAGGGCTGGTAAGTAAGTCAGTTAGAATTAGTCATGTAACCCCCACTGTGGGTCTCTGTGAGAGCTTGGTCCCTGATGTTCACCGGTCGACCATCGTGCCTGTCTGAGACCGGATGAAGCATCGCACACATTTTATAGCCACTCTAGCTCCTCCCCTTGCTGCATATCCTGGCTCCTTGGCATCATCAGTTTCCCATAATACTCTCTAATTAAAGTGTGCAACCAACCACCATAGCACTGATATGGATCTAGATCACAAGCTCCAGTTACGTATATTATTTGGATCTTTTGTCCTCTACTGTAACCATTTTACCAAGTTTGGGTGGGGTATTTCAGGGTATTTATTGCCTTCTATGAGGTCTTACTACTGCCTTCTTTGAGGTCTTTCTTCCTGTTCTCTTATACTCTCCAAATTAAAAATGCTGAAACCAACTGGTGGAGTGTTCAATTGTGTCTAGATCATATATAATCGACATTGATTTCTATAGACCAGTCGTCATTTGGTCTCTTGCTTAGAAGTAGTTGGGTGAGGTATTTTTTAGGGTAATTGCCTTGCTCAGGGATTAAAGGTTAAGTTTAGGCAAGGGGTCCTATGGTTAGGGTTAGGGTAGAGGGTTCCTGGATAAGGTTAAAGGTAAGGAGAAGTCCTTGGTTGTGGTGGGTCATGACTGTCTTCTCAAATTAGAGTTTAAATGTTCCAGAAAATCTGACTAGGAAAGTCATTAAAAGCACCAGATTGTCACAAGCAGGCACTGGCCAGGGTTAGGTGATGACGGTAATATCCAGGGCCTGAATTAACAGGACCGCTGTAGTGCACGGGCCATACTAGGACCTCTGGTGGTGCTCCTAAGCTGCTAATACACAGTTATTACACGCTGAAATTACAGATACGTGGACTATTTACTATAAAGAAGCTGAAAATACAGATGAACGAACTATGTACAAAGCATTTTTTATGCTTGTCTTTCTCTCTCCTCGTCCGAGGGAGGGTTCGTAGCTTAGTCAGGTAAGTAAGGTAAGTAAGAGGTCAATTTTGAGTTAGTCTGGAAGCCCTGTCGCGACGTTTCGAAATTATTGTTTCTTCTTCAGGCAAGGGCTGGTAAGTAAGTCAGTTAGAATTAGTCATGTAACCCCCACTGTGGGTCTCTGTGAGAGCTTGGTCCCTGATGTTCACCGGTCGACCATCGTGCCTGTCTGAGACCGGATGAAGCATCGCACACATTTTATAGCCACTCTAGCTCCTCCCCTTGCTGCATATCCTGGCTCCTTGGCATCATCAGTTTCCCATAATACTCTCTAATTAAAGTGTGCAACCAACCACCATAGCACTGATATGGATCTAGATCACAAGCTCCAGTTACGTATATTATTTGGATCTTTTGTCCTCTACTGTAACCATTTTACCAAGTTTGGGTGGGGTATTTCAGGGTATTTATTGCCTTCTATGAGGTCTTACTACTGCCTTCTTTGAGGTCTTTCTTCCTGTTCTCTTATACTCTCCAAATTAAAAATGCTGAAACCAACTGGTGGAGTGTTCAATTGTGTCTAGATCATATATAATCGACATTGATTTCTATAGACCAGTCGTCATTTGGTCTCTTGCTTAGAAGTAGTTGGGTGAGGTATTTTTTAGGGTAATTGCCTTGCTCAGGGATTAAAGGTTAAGTTTAGGCAAGGGGTCCTATGGTTAGGGTTAGGGTAGAGGGTTCCTGGATAAGGTTAAAGGTAAGGAGAAGTCCTTGGTTGTGGTGGGTTAGGGTTAGGGTTAGGGTTAGGGTTAGGGTTAGGGTTAGGGTTAGGGTTAGGGTTAGGGTTAGGGTTAGGGTTAGGGTTAGGTTTGGGTTTGGGTTGGGGTTCAGGGTTCAGGGTTATGACTTGTATGCACTGGCCTACTGACCTGCTAGGTTTCATCCGGTTGGGAAGTTGGTTTAAGTAAGGTGGTGGTCAAGTTGGGAAGGCTCGGCTCTCTCATCCCGGGGACCAGGGTACGCTCCCCAGGCAGAGCACGTCCTGCAAGGACCAAGGGGCAGAGGCAGAGGTGGGTTTGGCTGCTGCCTGGTTTGGTGCAGATGGTGGGCGTCTCTCTGCCTGATGGAACTTTATGGGTACAGCTGAAAAAAAAGGGGGGGGGGGGTTTTTGTTTTTAATATATTAAACTATAAGAAAAAATAAGTTTGTTGGTTTCAAATGAATGAAACAAAAAGAACTATATTGAAAGAAATTTGGCCTAATGGCAGAGACGACGCCCCTGGCACCGGGACCCCCGGTTCGAATCCTCCCGAAGCCACCGGTGTTGACGTTGCGATCGGGGGGTCCTGGGGGTCCCCAGGCAGCAGATCTGGCGGAAAAAGAAGGGGGGGTGGAAAAAACAGGGGGTTTAACAAAGGACAGGTAAGATGGACTGGTGGTTATTTGTCATTTAGACCTGTTGGGATGATGGTGTCCAGTTTGAAGATCCATGATTTCTCTGCTCTTTTTCTCTGCCCAATGGTCCAGTGGTCCTGTGCTTCTAGGCCTGAAATGATTAGACTGCTGACCGGATGACGTTGGAAATGAAGGACCATGGGGGTGGTGAGTTTGCCTTCCCCAATGTTATACAGGTGTTGTTTGAGTCGGGTGAGGATGGTATGTTTTGTTTCGCCGATGTAATGTTTATTGCAGGTGGTGCATGTAATGATGTAAATGACGTTACTGGTGTTTAGTGTAAATGTGCCTAATGTAGGGGAAGCTTTATTGCTGTGGATGTTTGAAATGAATTTCCTGTTTCTGTAATGTATATGGTACTGTGTTTGTGTTGATGGTTTGTTGTCTGAGTACTTGGACCGTATTAATAAGCTATGGAGGTTTTTGTTCTTTCTGTATGCTGATATGGTGGTATGGTTTTTGAAAGCCGGCTGTACTGATTGGATCTGGGTAAAGTTGTACTTGATAATCCTATGTAAACCGGTGATTTTTTGTGAAAAGGTAGATATAAATGGTATTATGGCGGGGTTGGGGTCAGGGTTGTTGGTTCGGAGAATGATGGCGGTCTCGGAGGGGTTAGGGTTAGGATTTGGGTCAGGGTTAGGATTGGGAGAGTTGGGGTTAGGGTTAGGTTTGGGGAAGGTTTGGTTAGGGTTAGGATTTGGGTTAGGGTTAGGCTTGGGAAAGCTGGGGTTAGGGTTAGGGTCGGGGGAGGGTGGGTTAGGGTTAGGATATGGGTTTGGGTCAGGGTTGGACTTGGGAGCATTGGGGTTAGGGTTAGGTCCGGGGGGATCTAGGTTAGGGTTAGAGTTAGGTTTAGGAAAGCTGGGGTTAGGGTTAGGGTCGGGGGAGGGTGGGTTAGGGTTAGGATATGGGTTTGGGTCAGGGTTAGACTTGGGAGCATTGGGGTTAGGGTTAGGTCTGGGGGGATCTTGGTAAGGGTTAGGATTTGGGTTGAGGTTGGGATCCGGTTTAGGGTTAGGGTTAGGGTATACCGGTAGGGGACCTGTAGATGGGATGCCCTCCGAGACCGGGACTTGGGGTGGAGCAATACGGGGAATGAAGCGAGCAGGAGCGAGAGACGCCAAAGTGTTGTTCTTGATTTGGCGGAGGAAGCGTTTTGAGTAGCCCCTTTTCCTGAGACTACAAAAAAGGATGGAGATGGATGAATGAAGATCTATAGCCAGGGATGATATTCTGTAGAAGCGGATGATTTGGGATTTAATGATACCTTTAAATGTGTGTTTCGGATGATAGCTTGTTTTATGGAGCAGGGCGTGTGTATCTGTTGTTTTAAAATAAACCTTGGTGAGTAATTGTGAGTATGATGAATTATTTGACCGGTCAAAAAAAACAGTTGTATCCAGAAAATTTACTTGTAGTGGATCTATGATGTATTTAACTTTAATGGATGGGTGGTGGCTATTCAATGTGTCTATGAAGTCAGTAAATAAAGAGATGTCGTGTTGCCAGATGCCAAAAATGTCGTCTAAAAATCGGAGGTAGGTAAGGGGTTGGTGTGTGCACTTGGCTAGTGCCTCTCGCTCCCACTCGCTCATGTAGATGTTAGCGTATGATGGTGCGTATCGCTGACCCATGGCCGTTCCGTGGATTTGTAGGAATTGCTTGTTGTTGAATGAAAAATCGTTATTGTTGAGACAGAGGGTCAGGAGTTGAATGATTTCGTTGTCCGGTCTATTGTTGTCGGGGTTGTTATTGAAGATGGATCTGATAGCCTTGATACCGGTTTGTGTATTGATATTTGTGTACAAACTGTCTATGTCTATTGTAAATAAATATGACTGGTTTGGAACAACCATGGGCCGGATGGTGTCTATGAAATGATAGGTGTCCTTGATGTAACTGGGATGTTTAAGGGTTAGGGTTAGGGTTAGGGTTAGGGTTAGGGTTAGGGTTAGGATAGGGGAAAATGATCCCGCCTCCTTTAAAAAGGTGGCAGGAGGTGCACGGTCCTTCACTCCAGGGGGCTCCCTGGTCCCCATTTGTCACAGGTCCTGTGCCCTTAAACTAGTAATGTAGTTATTACACGCTGTGATTACAGATACGTGGACTATTTATATTAAACTTTAAACGAACTTTTTACAAATATACATTTTTTATGCTTAAGTCTCTCCACTCGTCCGAGGGAGGGTTCGTGGCTTAGTCAGGTAAGTAAATTTTGGTTTAGTCTGGAAGCCCTGTCGCGACGTTTCGAAATCTTTTGTTTCTTCATCAGGCAAGGGCAGGTAAGTATGTCAGTTCGAATTAGTCATGTGTTGTCCCCATTGTGAGTCTCTGTGAGAGCTTGTGTCCCTGCTTTTATATCCCATCTAGCTCCTCCCCTTTGAAGAATTTCCCAGTCCAGAATTTCCCAGTTCCTTGGCATCACAGTTTCCCTTTTTCATCTCAATCCTTTACTATGCTTTTGTTGTGAATTCAGATTAATAGCTCCAGTTATATAATATTTGGGATTTTTTATCACCTACATAACCATACTACACCAAGTTGGGTGGGGCATTTCAGTGTACTTTTTGCCATATTTTTGGTCTATACTCCTGTTACTTCCCAATTAAAGATTTTCAAACCAATTGGTGTGGAGTCTTCGTTTTCGTTCAACAACAAAGTAGTTGGGTGAGGTTATTACAGATAAATTGCCCTGCTTAGGGGTTAGAGGTTAGGTTCAGGCAAGGGGTCCTATGGTTAGGGTTAGAATAGAGGGTCTCTGATTAGGGATAGGGGGTTAGGGTTAGGGTTAGGGTTAGGGTTAGGGTTAGGGTTAGGGTTAGGGTTAGGGTTAGGGTTAGGGTTAGGGTTAGGGTTAGGGTTAGGGTTAGGGTTAGGGTTAGGATAGGGGAAAATGATCCTGCCTCCTTTAAAAAGGTGGCAGGAGGTGCACGGTCCTTCACTCCAGGGGGCTCCCTGGTCCCCATTTGTCACAGGTCCTGTGCCCCTAAACTAGTAATGTAGTTATTACACGCTGTGATTACAGATACGTGGACTATTTATATTAAACTTTAAACGAACTTTTTACAAATATACATTTTTTATGCTTAAGTCTCTCCACTCGTCCGAGGGAGGGTTCGTGGCTTAGTCAGGTAAGTAAATTTTGGTTTAGTCTGGAAGCCCTGTCGCGACGTTTCGAAATCTTTTGTTTCTTCATCAGGCAAGGGCAGGTAAGTATGTCAGTTCGAATTAGTCATGAGTTGTCCCCATTGTGAGTCTCTGTGAGAGCTTGTGTCCCTGCTTTTATATCCCATCTAGCTCCTCCCCTTTGAAGAATTTCCCAGTCCAGAATTTCCCAGTTCCTTGGCATCACAGTTTCCCTTTTTCATCTCAATCCTTTACTATGCTTTTGTTGTGAATTCAGATTAATAGCTCCAGTTATATAATATTTGGGATTTTTTATCACCTACATAACCATACTACACCAAGTTGGGTGGGGCATTTCAGTGTACTTTTTGCCATATTTTTGGTCTATACTCCTGTTACTTCCCAATTAAAGATTTTCAAACCAATTGGTGTGGAGTCTTCGTTTTCGTTCAACAACAAAGTAGTTGGGTGAGGTTATTACAGATAAATTGCCCTGCTTAGGGGTTAGAGGTTAGGTTCAGGCAAGGGGTCCTATGGTTAGGGTTAGAATAGAGGGTCTCTGATTAGGGATAGGGGTTTCATGACTGTCTTCTCAAATTAGAGTTGAAGTCCAGAACATTTGACTAAGAGAGTCATTAAAAGCACAAGACTACTGGACTGAGGACCAGGAAGCGAGAACCCGGAGGAGGCACTGGCGGGTTAGGATAGGGGAAAATGATCCTGCCTCCTTTAAAAAGGTGGCAGGAGGTGCACGGTCCTTCACTCCAGGGGGCTCCCTGGTCCCCATTTGTCACAGGTCCTGTGCCCTTAAACTAGTAATGTAGTTATTACACGCTGTGATTACAGATACGTGGACTATTTATATTAAACTTTAAACGAACTTTTTACAAATATACATTTTTTATGCTTAAGTCTCTCCACTCGTCCGAGGGAGGGTTCGTGGCTTAGTCAGGTAAGTAAATTTTGGTTTAGTCTGGAAGCCCTGTCGCGACGTTTCGAAATCTTTTGTTTCTTCATCAGGCAAGGGCAGGTAAGTATGTCAGTTCGAATTAGTCATGAGTTGTCCCCATTGTGAGTCTCTGTGAGAGCTTGTGTCCCTGCTTTTATATCCCATCTAGCTCCTCCCCTTTGAAGAATTTCCCAGTCCAGAATTTCCCAGTTCCTTGGCATCACAGTTTCCCTTTTTCATCTCAATCCTTTACTATGCTTTTGTTGTGAATTCAGATTAATAGCTCCAGTTATATAATATTTGGGATTTTTTATCACCTACATAACCATACTACACCAAGTTGGGTGGGGCATTTCAGTGTACTTTTTGCCATATTTTTGGTCTATACTCCTGTTACTTCCCAATTAAAGATTTTCAAACCAATTGGTGTGGAGTCTTCGTTTTCGTTCAACAACAAAGTAGTTGGGTGAGGTTATTACAGATAAATTGCCCTGCTTAGGGGTTAGAGGTTAGGTTCAGGCAAGGGGTCCTATGGTTAGGGTTAGAATAGAGGGTCTCTGATTAGGGATAGGGGGTTAGGGTTAGGGTTAGGGTTAGGGTTAGGGTTAGGGTTAGGGTTAGGGTTAGGGTTAGGGTTAGGGTTAGGGTTAGGGTTAGGGTTAGGGTTAGGGTTAGGGTTAGGATAGGGGAAAATGATCCTGCCTCCTTTAAAAAGGTGGCAGGAGGTGCACGGTCCTTCACTCCAGGGGGCTCCCTGGTCCCCATTTGTCACAGGTCCTGTGCCCCTAAACTAGTAATGTAGTTATTACACGCTGTGATTACAGATACGTGGACTATTTATATTAAACTTTAAACGAACTTTTTACAAATATACATTTTTTATGCTTAAGTCTCTCCACTCGTCCGAGGGAGGGTTCGTGGCTTAGTCAGGTAAGTAAATTTTGGTTTAGTCTGGAAGCCCTGTCGCGACGTTTCGAAATCTTTTGTTTCTTCATCAGGCAAGGGCAGGTAAGTATGTCAGTTCGAATTAGTCATGAGTTGTCCCCATTGTGAGTCTCTGTGAGAGCTTGTGTCCCTGCTTTTATATCCCATCTAGCTCCTCCCCTTTGAAGAATTTCCCAGTCCAGAATTTCCCAGTTCCTTGGCATCACAGTTTCCCTTTTTCATCTCAATCCTTTACTATGCTTTTGTTGTGAATTCAGATTAATAGCTCCAGTTATATAATATTTGGGATTTTTTATCACCTACATAACCATACTACACCAAGTTGGGTGGGGCATTTCAGTGTACTTTTTGCCATATTTTTGGTCTATACTCCTGTTACTTCCCAATTAAAGATTTTCAAACCAATTGGTGTGGAGTCTTCGTTTTCGTTCAACAACAAAGTAGTTGGGTGAGGTTATTACAGATAAATTGCCCTGCTTAGGGGTTAGAGGTTAGGTTCAGGCAAGGGGTCCTATGGTTAGGGTTAGAATAGAGGGTCTCTGATTAGGGATAGGGGGTTAGGGTTAGGGTTAGGGTTAGGGTTAGGGTTAGGGTTAGGGTTAGGGTTAGGATAGGGGAAATTAATCCGCCTCCTTTTAGAGGTGGCGGAAGGTGCACGGTCCTTCCTCCAGGGGGCTACCGGGTCCAAATCGCGTTGACGGGGACGACCTTGTCGCCTCCCGTATGTCACTGTCGTCCATCCCCCATTGTTTTGTTCATAGTAACCCATTCTGAGTTCTATGTGATTTGATTTATTTATAAGTGTTGTAATAGTTGTTAATATCGCCTTGGGTATTTTTCTATAATGAATTATAATTTATAATACTGTAATAGGTTTTTTTATATTTACTAGTGAGGTATATCTAATCAATAATTTGTATATAAAGTGTCCAATTTATGAAATTAAAACCAAAACTCAAAGAAACAAACTGAAAATAAAATCCAAAACTGAAAAACACGTGACCGAGTCACTGTGTAACGTGCCACCTGACTACGTTTCGACCCTCTTGGGTCTTCTTCAGGTCTATGAGGCACGTAAGATATTAAATCTATGGCTACAAGTCTGAGCTGTGAGGTCCTTCCACTACGATGATCAGAGCAAGAGTGAGTGAGGAGCCTGAGGGCACCTCTATATATAAGCTGCCCCTCAGACTCCTCCCCCTTGTTGATTCCACTTGTGATCCTTCACTTCTTGTGACTGTGAACAAAGCCAGTTTCCTTCTATTGTCTTCATGATACCGTGTATCCATGAATCTATATTTTTAACTTAATTATATATTTATTTGTTTTTATATTTTTCACACTTTATAAAAATGAACTTGTGACTTTATGATTTTAAACACATTATGTAGAGACAAGCTGTGCTTGTTCTAACCTATCCATCGACCACATGTTCCTTATTTGAGTTGTCAATGTGTTGTTATTGTAATAAACCATGTGATCACTTTATGAAATTAAATTTTGGATTTTAAATAAATTATGAAGAGCCAAGCTGTGCTTGTTCTAACCTATCCATCGACCACATGTTCCTTATTTGAGTTGTCAATGTGTTTTTATTCTAATAAACCATGTAATCACTTTATGAAATTAAATTTAGCTTTAGGCATAGATTAAAAAATGGTTAAGGTTAGGGCTAGTATCCCTGTCTAGGTTTTTAGGCAGAGCAAACGTAAATTAGGGTTATGCAGTAGTAATAGGGACTTAGGATTAGGCATAAATTAAAAAATGGTTAGGGTTAGGGCTAAAATCTCTGACTAGGTTTTTAGGGTTAGGGTTAGGGTTAGGGTTAGGGTTAGGGTTAGGGTTAGGGTTAGGGTTAGGGTTAGGTGATGACGGTAATATCCAGGGCCTGAATTAACAGGACCGCTGTAGTGCACGGGCCATACTAGGACCTCTGGTGGTGCTCCTAAGCTGCTAATACACAGTTATTACACGCTGAAATTACAGATACGTGGACTATTTACTATAAAGAAGCTGAAAATACAGATGAACGAACTATGTACAAAGCATTTTTTATGCTTGTCTTTCTCTCTCCTCGTCCGAGGGAGGGTTCGTAGCTTAGTCAGGTAAGTAAGGTAAGTAAGAGGTCAATTTTGAGTTAGTCTGGAAGCCCTGTCGCGACGTTTCGAAATTATTGTTTCTTCTTCAGGCAAGGGCTGGTAAGTAAGTCAGTTAGAATTAGTCATGTAACCCCCACTGTGGGTCTCTGTGAGAGCTTGGTCCCTGATGTTCACCGGTCGACCATCGTGCCTGTCTGAGACCGGATGAAGCATCGCACACATTTTATAGCCACTCTAGCTCCTCCCCTTGCTGCATATCCTGGCTCCTTGGCATCATCAGTTTCCCATAATACTCTCTAATTAAAGTGTGCAACCAACCACCATAGCACTGATATGGATCTAGATCACAAGCTCCAGTTACGTATATTATTTGGATCTTTTGTCCTCTACTGTAACCATTTTACCAAGTTTGGGTGGGGTATTTCAGGGTATTTATTGCCTTCTATGAGGTCTTACTACTGCCTTCTTTGAGGTCTTTCTTCCTGTTCTCTTATACTCTCCAAATTAAAAATGCTGAAACCAACTGGTGGAGTGTTCAATTGTGTCTAGATCATATATAATCGACATTGATTTCTATAGACCAGTCGTCATTTGGTCTCTTGCTTAGAAGTAGTTGGGTGAGGTATTTTTTAGGGTAATTGCCTTGCTCAGGGATTAAAGGTTAAGTTTAGGCAAGGGGTCCTATGGTTAGGGTTAGGGTAGAGGGTTCCTGGATAAGGTTAAAGGTAAGGAGAAGTCCTTGGTTGTGGTGGGTCATGACTGTCTTCTCAAATTAGAGTTTAAATGTTCCAGAAAATCTGACTAGGAAAGTCATTAAAAGCACCAGATTGTCACAAGCAGGCACTGGCCAGGGTTAGGTGATGACGGTAATATCCAGGGCCTGAATTAACAGGACCGCTGTAGTGCACGGGCCATACTAGGACCTCTGGTGGTGCTCCTAAGCTGCTAATACACAGTTATTACACGCTGAAATTACAGATACGTGGACTATTTACTATAAAGAAGCTGAAAATACAGATGAACGAACTATGTACAAAGCATTTTTTATGCTTGTCTTTCTCTCTCCTCGTCCGAGGGAGGGTTCGTAGCTTAGTCAGGTAAGTAAGGTAAGTAAGAGGTCAATTTTGAGTTAGTCTGGAAGCCCTGTCGCGACGTTTCGAAATTATTGTTTCTTCTTCAGGCAAGGGCTGGTAAGTAAGTCAGTTAGAATTAGTCATGTAACCCCCACTGTGGGTCTCTGTGAGAGCTTGGTCCCTGATGTTCACCGGTCGACCATCGTGCCTGTCTGAGACCGGATGAAGCATCGCACACATTTTATAGCCACTCTAGCTCCTCCCCTTGCTGCATATCCTGGCTCCTTGGCATCATCAGTTTCCCATAATACTCTCTAATTAAAGTGTGCAACCAACCACCATAGCACTGATATGGATCTAGATCACAAGCTCCAGTTACGTATATTATTTGGATCTTTTGTCCTCTACTGTAACCATTTTACCAAGTTTGGGTGGGGTATTTCAGGGTATTTATTGCCTTCTATGAGGTCTTACTACTGCCTTCTTTGAGGTCTTTCTTCCTGTTCTCTTATACTCTCCAAATTAAAAATGCTGAAACCAACTGGTGGAGTGTTCAATTGTGTCTAGATCATATATAATCGACATTGATTTCTATAGACCAGTCGTCATTTGGTCTCTTGCTTAGAAGTAGTTGGGTGAGGTATTTTTTAGGGTAATTGCCTTGCTCAGGGATTAAAGGTTAAGTTTAGGCAAGGGGTCCTATGGTTAGGGTTAGGGTAGAGGGTTCCTGGATAAGGTTAAAGGTAAGGAGAAGTCCTTGGTTGTGGTGGGTCATGACTGTCTTCTCAAATTAGAGTTTAAATGTTCCAGAAAATCTGACTAGGAAAGTCATTAAAAGCACCAGATTGTCACAAGCAGGCACTGGCCAGGGTTAGGTGATGACGGTAATATCCAGGGCCTGAATTAACAGGACCGCTGTAGTGCACGGGCCATACTAGGACCTCTGGTGGTGCTCCTAAGCTGCTAATACACAGTTATTACACGCTGAAATTACAGATACGTGGACTATTTACTATAAAGAAGCTGAAAATACAGATGAACGAACTATGTACAAAGCATTTTTTATGCTTGTCTTTCTCTCTCCTCGTCCGAGGGAGGGTTCGTAGCTTAGTCAGGTAAGTAAGGTAAGTAAGAGGTCAATTTTGAGTTAGTCTGGAAGCCCTGTCGCGACGTTTCGAAATTATTGTTTCTTCTTCAGGCAAGGGCTGGTAAGTAAGTCAGTTAGAATTAGTCATGTAACCCCCACTGTGGGTCTCTGTGAGAGCTTGGTCCCTGATGTTCACCGGTCGACCATCGTGCCTGTCTGAGACCGGATGAAGCATCGCACACATTTTATAGCCACTCTAGCTCCTCCCCTTGCTGCATATCCTGGCTCCTTGGCATCATCAGTTTCCCATAATACTCTCTAATTAAAGTGTGCAACCAACCACCATAGCACTGATATGGATCTAGATCACAAGCTCCAGTTACGTATATTATTTGGATCTTTTGTCCTCTACTGTAACCATTTTACCAAGTTTGGGTGGGGTATTTCAGGGTATTTATTGCCTTCTATGAGGTCTTACTACTGCCTTCTTTGAGGTCTTTCTTCCTGTTCTCTTATACTCTCCAAATTAAAAATGCTGAAACCAACTGGTGGAGTGTTCAATTGTGTCTAGATCATATATAATCGACATTGATTTCTTTAGGGTTAGGGTTAGGGTTAGGGTTAGGGTTAGGGTTAGGGTTAGGGTTAGGGTTAGGGTTAGGGTTAGGGTTAGGGTTAGGGTTAGGGTTAGGGTTAGGGTTAGGGTTAGGGTTAGGGTTAGGGTTAGGGTTAGGGTTAGGGTTAGGGTTAGGGTTAGGGTTAGGGTTAGGGTTAGGGTTAGGGTTAGGGTTAGGGTTAGGGTTAGGGTTAGGGTTAGGGTTAGGGTTAGGGTTAGGGTTAGGGTTAGGGTTAGGGTTAGGGTTAGGGTTAGGGTTAGGGTTAGGGTTAGGGTTAGGGTTAGGGTTAGGGTTAGGGTTAGGGTTAGGGTTAGGGTTAGGGTTAGGGTTAGGGTTAGGGTTAGGGTTAGGGTTAGGGTTAGGGTTAGGGTTAGGGTTAGGGTTAGGGTTAGGGTTAGGGTTAGGGTTAGGGTTAGGGTTAGGGTTAGGGTTAGGGTTAGGGTTAGGGTTAGGGTTAGGGTTAGGGTTAGGGTTAGGGTTAGGGTTAGGGTTAGGGTTAGGGTTAGGGTTAGGGTTAGGGTTAGGGTTAGGGTTAGGGTTAGGGTTAGGGTTAGGGTTAGGGTTAGGGTTAGGGTTAGGGTTAGGGTTAGGGTTAGGGTTAGGGTTAGGGTTAGGGTTAGGGTTAGGGTTAGGGTTAGGGTTAGGGTTAGGGTTAGGGTTAGGGTTAGGGTTAGGGTTAGGGTTAGGGTTAGGGTTAGGGTTAGGGTTAGGGTTAGGGTTAGGGTTAGGGTTAGGGTTAGGGTTAGGGTTAGGGTTAGGGTTAGGGTTAGGGTTAGGGTTAGGGTTAGGGTTAGGGTTAGGGTTAGGGTTAGGGTTAGGGTTAGGGTTAGGGTTAGGGTTAGGGTTAGGGTTAGGGTTAGGGTTAGGGTTAGGGTTAGGGTTAGGGTTAGGGTTAGGGTTAGGGTTAGGGTTAGGGTTAGGGTTAGGGTTAGGGTTAGGGTTAGGGTTAGGGTTAGGGTTAGGGTTAGGGTTAGGGTTAGGGTTAGGGTTAGGGTTAGGGTTAGGGTTAGGGTTAGGGTTAGGGTTAGGGTTAGGGTTAGGGTTAGGGTTAGGGTTAGGGTTAGGGTTAGGGTTAGGGTTAGGGTTAGGGTTAGGGTTAGGGTTAGGGTTAGGGTTAGGGTTAGGGTTAGGGTTAGGGTTAGGGTTAGGGTTAGGGTTAGGGTTAGGGTTAGGGTTAGGGTTAGGGTTAGGGTTAGGGTTAGGGTTAGGGTTAGGGTTAGGGTTAGGGTTAGGGTTAGGGTTAGGGTTAGGGTTAGGGTTAGGGTTAGGGTTAGGGTTAGGGTTAGGGTTAGGGTTAGGGTTAGGGTTAGGGTTAGGGTTAGGGTTAGGGTTAGGGTTAGGGTTAGGGTTAGGGTTAGGGTTAGGGTTAGGGTTAGGGTTAGGGTTAGGGTTAGGGTTAGGGTTAGGGTTAGGGTTAGGGTTAGGGTTAGGGTTAGGGTTAGGGTTAGGGTTAGGGTTAGGGTTAGGGTTAGGGTTAGGGTTAGGGTTAGGGTTAGGGTTAGGGTTAGGGTTAGGGTTAGGGTTAGGGTTAGGGTTAGGGTTAGGGTTAGGGTTAGGGTTAGGGTTAGGGTTAGGGTTAGGGTTAGGGTTAGGGTTAGGGTTAGGGTTAGGGTTAGGGTTAGGGTTAGGGTTAGGGTTAGGGTTAGGGTTAGGGTTAGGGTTAGGGTTAGGGTTAGGGTTAGGGTTAGGGTTAGGGTTAGGGTTAGGGTTAGGGTTAGGGTTAGGGTTAGGGTTAGGGTTAGGGTTAGGGTTAGGGTTAGGGTTAGGGTTAGGGTTAGGGTTAGGGTTAGGGTTAGGGTTAGGGTTAGGGTTAGGGTTAGGGTTAGGGTTAGGGTTAGGGTTAGGGTTAGGGTTAGGGTTAGGGTTAGGGTTAGGGTTAGGGTTAGGGTTAGGGTTAGGGTTAGGGTTAGGGTTAGGGTTAGGGTTAGGGTTAGGGTTAGGGTTAGGGTTAGGGTTAGGGTTAGGGTTAGGGTTAGGGTTAGGGTTAGGGTTAGGGTTAGGGTTAGGGTTAGGGTTAGGGTTAGGGTTAGGGTTAGGGTTAGGGTTAGGGTTAGGGTTAGGGTTAGGGTTAGGGTTAGGGTTAGGGTTAGGGTTAGGGTTAGGGTTAGGGTTAGGGTTAGGGTTAGGGTTAGGGTTAGGGTTAGGGTTAGGGTTAGGGTTAGGGTTAGGGTTAGGGTTAGGGTTAGGGTTAGGGTTAGGGTTAGGGTTAGGGTTAGGGTTAGGGTTAGGGTTAGGGTTAGGGTTAGGGTTAGGGTTAGGGTTAGGGTTAGGGTTAGGGTTAGGGTTAGGGTTAGGGTTAGGGTTAGGGTTAGGGTTAGGGTTAGGGTTAGGGTTAGGGTTAGGGTTAGGGTTAGGGTTAGGGTTAGGGTTAGGGTTAGGGTTAGGGTTAGGGTTAGGGTTAGGGTTAGGGTTAGGGTTAGGGTTAGGGTTAGGGTTAGGGTTAGGGTTAGGGTTAGGGTTAGGGTTAGGGTTAGGGTTAGGGTTAGGGTTAGGGTTAGGGTTAGGGTTAGGGTTAGGGTTAGGGTTAGGGTTAGGGTTAGGGTTAGGGTTAGGGTTAGGGTTAGGGTTAGGGTTAGGGTTAGGGTTAGGGTTAGGGTTAGGGTTAGGGTTAGGGTTAGGGTTAGGGTTAGGGTTAGGGTTAGGGTTAGGGTTAGGGTTAGGGTTAGGGTTAGGGTTAGGGTTAGGGTTAGGGTTAGGGTTAGGGTTAGGGTTAGGGTTAGGGTTAGGGTTAGGGTTAGGGTTAGGGTTAGGGTTAGGGTTAGGGTTAGGGTTAGGGTTAGGGTTAGGGTTAGGGTTAGGGTTAGGGTTAGGGTTAGGGTTAGGGTTAGGGTTAGGGTTAGGGTTAGGGTTAGGGTTAGGGTTAGGGTTAGGGTTAGGGTTAGGGTTAGGGTTAGGGTTAGGGTTAGGGTTAGGGTTAGGGTTAGGGTTAGGGTTAGGGTTAGGGTTAGGGTTAGGGTTAGGGTTAGGGTTAGGGTTAGGGTTAGGGTTAGGGTTAGGGTTAGGGTTAGGGTTAGGGTTAGGGTTAGGGTTAGGGTTAGGGTTAGGGTTAGGGTTAGGGTTAGGGTTAGGGTTAGGGTTAGGGTTAGGGTTAGGGTTAGGGTTAGGGTTAGGGTTAGGGTTAGGGTTAGGGTTAGGGTTAGGGTTAGGGTTAGGGTTAGGGTTAGGGTTAGGGTTAGGGTTAGGGTTAGGGTTAGGGTTAGGGTTAGGGTTAGGGTTAGGGTTAGGGTTAGGGTTAGGGTTAGGGTTAGGGTTAGGGTTAGGGTTAGGGTTAGGGTTAGGGTTAGGGTTAGGGTTAGGGTTAGGGTTAGGGTTAGGGTTAGGGTTAGGGTTAGGGTTAGGGTTAGGGTTAGGGTTAGGGTTAGGGTTAGGGTTAGGGTTAGGGTTAGGGTTAGGGTTAGGGTTAGGGTTAGGGTTAGGGTTAGGGTTAGGGTTAGGGTTAGGGTTAGGGTTAGGGTTAGGGTTAGGGTTAGGGTTAGGGTTAGGGTTAGGGTTAGGGTTAGGGTTAGGGTTAGGGTTAGGGTTAGGGTTAGGGTTAGGGTTAGGGTTAGGGTTAGGGTTAGGGTTAGGGTTAGGGTTAGGGTTAGGGTTAGGGTTAGGGTTAGGGTTAGGGTTAGGGTTAGGGTTAGGGTTAGGGTTAGGGTTAGGGTTAGGGTTAGGGTTAGGGTTAGGGTTAGGGTTAGGGTTAGGGTTAGGGTTAGGGTTAGGGTTAGGGTTAGGGTTAGGGTTAGGGTTAGGGTTAGGGTTAGGGTTAGGGTTAGGGTTAGGGTTAGGGTTAGGGTTAGGGTTAGGGTTAGGGTTAGGGTTAGGGTTAGGGTTAGGGTTAGGGTTAGGGTTAGGGTTAGGGTTAGGGTTAGGGTTAGGGTTAGGGTTAGGGTTAGGGTTAGGGTTAGGGTTAGGGTTAGGGTTAGGGTTA